>NW_020172626.1:0-219558 GCF_003031525.2 Neophocaena asiaeorientalis asiaeorientalis
CCTAAGTTATACTTTAATAAATGTTTAACAGTTTCAGAAAGGAAATGGTGTACTTAAAACATTTTTATATATGGTGATGAGCCCTAGATTGTTTATGCACATGAGTACAAATCCTCCCTCGTCCCTAACAGAATACAGAGTGATAGCTTTATGAGTAAGCTTTTAACAAGTCATAGCAGAGAAGGGCCATTAAATTTCCTCTTAGGCTGTATAAAAACTGTAACTGTGTGCTGGTGAGGTTTCTTTCAAAGAAGGGAGAGATATTTGCAACTGGAGAGGACTGTTTATAACAGGAAGGTTTTGAGGAACGTGCGGGGAGAGCAGAGGTGTGTGGAGAATGCACGGAGCCAGAAAAGGTGTAGACTGGCCAGCAAAGAAGGAAAAAGTGCCATGGTTTCCGAGGTTTCAGGAGGACCAGGTGTACGATCTTACCTGTTTTCTCACAGAGCTTGAAATAGTCTCCTCCCTTGGCTTCTGACACACTGACCCCTTATGTTTTAGTTCCAACAACTTTTTTCTTTCCTTATTAGTCCTCTTTATGGGTTTCTCTACCTCTGTCCGTCCCTTAAAAAAAGAAGCACCCAGTTGTTCTGCCCTTAGTCCATTTTCTTCAGTGATCTCTCTCTTCAATGAATATGGCTTCTTCAGCTACTACTTAGGTATTAATACTTTCATTCATTCAGCAAGTATTTACCATGCCTACAAACTGGGATAGGTCAATGAATAAAACAAAGTTTTCTGCCTTATAGAGCTTACATTCTAATGGTGCTGATGGTGTTGGTGGGGAGATAATAAACAACACAGTGAATAGGTAATTGCTCTGTGCAGTAGAAAAGTGCTGTGGAAAAGAGAAAAAGGCAGAGGATATAGTAAATATCAGGGAGGTGAGTTGCATTTATAGAGGTAGTGGTGAGGGTTATTCTCAGAGACTGACTTTTTTTTTTTTTTCGGTACGCGGGCCTCTCACTGTTGTGGCCTCTCCTGTTGCGGAGCACAGGCTCTGGACGCGCAGGCCCAGTGGCCATGGCTCACGGGCCCAGCTGCTCCGCGGCATGTGGGATCTTCCTGGACCGGGACACGAACCCGTGTCCCTTGCATCGGCAGGCGGACTCTCAACCACTGCACCACCAGGGAAGCCCCAGAGACTGACTTCTGAGCAGACTTGAAGGACACAGGGAGTCAGCCGAAGCATCTGGGGAAGAGTGTTTTGGGCAGAGGGAGCAGCCAGTGCAGAGGCTGCACAGCTGGCCCTGGGGTGTTTCTGGCCAATGTGGATGGAACCAAGTGTTGAGGGGGAGGGTAGAAACTGATGAGGTCAGACAGTCAATGGGGGCCCAGATCATGTGAAGTTTTATAGGCTATTTTATGTCCTGTATGGGTGAGTTAAGTGGGGAGCCACTGCAGCATTTGGAGCTGAGGGTTGACATCATCTGACATATTTCAGAGGTTCTTTCTGGCTGAGGAGATGGACGGACGGTGTGTTATGGGGAGGATGTGTGCGAGGGTAGAAACCGTGAGACTAGTTATTGGGGTGAGAGATGACAGTAGCTGGGACCAGGGAGGTAGTAATAGAGGTGGTCAGGATGGCTGGAATCTGGAGCTATTCTAAAGGTAAAAACAAAAAGATTTCCTAATGGATTAGAAAAGGTATACGAGAAAGAGAGGAGTTAGAGATGTTCCCGTGGTTTTAGGCCGGGGCGATGGGAAGGTTGGAGCTGCCATCAGCAGAATTGAGAAGTGGCTGTAGGAAGAACAGGTCTGGCAGAGTAAAGATCAGGTGTTCAGTTTTGGATATTTTGAGTTTGAGGTGTCTGTTAGATACACCAGTGGAGATGGCAAGTAGATGTTATATACAGGAGTTTGGAAGAATGTTTTGGGCTAAAAATAGACATTTAGGAGTCAGAAGCGTATGGTAGAGGATGAGCTCTCTTAAGGAATGAATGTAGATAGGGAAGAGAAAAGGTCCAAGACTGACCCCTGGGCATTCCAGTGATCAAAGTTCAGGGGGAAGAAGAGGACCCCACTCCACACACCTGGAAAAAAAATAGACTGAAAAAAATGACCAAGAAACCAATGAGTTTGGAAGAGAGTTTTCTATTCTGGAGGCCAAGTGAAACTACATGTATTGAAAAATAAATCTTGGGCTTCCCTGGTGGCACAGTGGTTAGGAATCCGCCTGCCAATGCAGGGGACACGGGTTCGAGCCCTGGTCTGGGAAGATCCCACATGCCGCAGAGCAACTTAGCCAGTGCGCCACAACTACTGAGCCTGCGCTCTAGAGCCCGCAAGCCACAACTACTGAGCCCACGTGCCACAACTACCGAAGACCGTGCACCTAGATAGAGCCTGTGTTCTGCCACAAGAGAAGCCACCGCAGTGAGAAGCCCGGGCACTGCAGTGAAGAGTAGCCTCCACTCGCGCAACTAGAGAGAGCCTGCGCGCAGCAACGAAAACCCAACATGGCCAAAAATAAACAAGTAAAATAAATTTATATAAAAAAAAGAGAAAAATCATGGTCCACTTTGTCAAAGCAGCTTAGAAATCAAGTAAGGTAAGATCAAGATTTGACCACTGGATTTAGCCATGTGGGATTTGATGCGAGTATAACACTGCCTGTAGTGAGTTTAAGGAGGGGAGGATGAGAACCCTGCAAATAGGAACAAAGACATGGGGCAGTAGCTGGTGGAAGAAGTAGAGACGAGAAGGAGTTTCTCAGACGAGAAGAATAATGGCATGCTATTATGCTGCTGGGAAAAAGTCCAGCATGCTGGGAAAAACACCACACCCAACCGGCCCAAAAGACAACGGAACAAAAGAGATGGGAAAAGTCCTGGAGCAATATCCCTGAGTAGGCAAGTGGACATCTAGTAAGAGTCAGTGACTTGAATCTCTATCTCTGGCTTTCTGCACATCTCCACCTGCTTGCCTCAGAGGCTCTGGAAGCTCAAGATGTCCTCAGATGAAATCATCTTTCTTTTTCCTACCTACCAAACTGACCTTCTGCTCTGTTTCTTAACCTATGCTTCCCTCATTCATCTAGTGGCCCGAGTCAGAGACTTAGACGGAGTGGTCCTGGAAGTTGTCTTCTCCCTCATCCCTCTATCCAGTTGGAGAGCAAATTCTGTTGATCCTGTCTGTTAAACGTCTCTATGCTACTTCCACCAACAAAGTTCAGGCCCTCAGCATCATTCCTCTGCAGTATCAGAATAGTTCGTTGCCCTCAGTCTGGCTTGCCTTGAATTCAGCCTTCTCAACAATGTCATTGTAATCTTCTAGAAACATAAATCCGATCTTCTTGCTCTGTTGCTTAAAATCCTTCAGTGGTTGCCTTCTCGATAAAGTTCTGAAGTCTTTACGACAGCCTAAAGACCATAGAAGTAGTGTGATCGAAGTGTTTCAAGATGGCAGTGGTAGGTATTATAGCTCATCTTGTGTGTGTGTTCTTCTGTCTTAAAAAAACAATTTGTGGGGCTTCCCCGGTGGCGCAGTGGTTAGGAATCCTCCTGCCAGTGCAGGGGACATGGGTTCGAGCCCTGGTCCGGGAAGATCCCACATGCCGCGGAGCAACTAAGCCTGTGCACCACAACTGCTGAGCCTGCGCTCTGGAGCCCGTGTGCCGCAGCTACTAAGTCTGCGTGCCGCAACTACTGAAACCTGTGTGCCTAGAGCCCGTGCTCTGCAACAAGAGAAGCCACCACAATGAGAAGCCCGCACACCACAACGAAAAGTAACCCCTGCTCGCTGCGAAGCCCACGTGCAGCAACAAAGACCCAACAGAGCCAAAAATAAATAAACTTATTAAAAAAAAAAAAAAAACAATTTGTGATTTTTGTCCTGTTGCTGTACAGATAGCACTGTGATTGGTATTTTACCATTGACCAAATATTTTCACATACTTTCTATGGCTCTATAATATTGGGTTGGCCAAAAAGTTCGTTCAGGTTTTTCTGTAACGTCATACAAAAACCCGAACGAACTTTCTGGCCAACACAATAGTTTCAAGGTTGCATAGTTTCTCCCTTCCTCGGAATTCAAAGGGTTATGCTTTCTCCCCCTGACCAGGTGGTTATGGGATAAGGCCCTTCATGATCTGTTTTTGGTTGACCTGCTTGGAATTTTAGCTTCTACCTGTCTGCCTTAAACTTTCTACTTCTACTCCTGCTACACTATTGGCCATTTCCCCGAGGTTCCCTACACCTTTGTCTTTAAGACTGCGCATGCAGTTCCCTTTGTCTGAAGCATCTCTTTTCTTCACAGTCTGATTTTACTTGTCCATCAGTTACCAGTCCTTCTCTGCATCTCCTCCAATGCCCCCAGGCTGGGTTAGGTGCCTGTCTTCTATGTGCCCATAACACACTTTACCTGCATTCGGCATAACACCTAGTGTCTGTGTTAAAATTGTATGCAAACCCAGTTCCCTACTCATTTAGGCGAAGTGTTATTCCCCTGCATTATCAGAATATTTTGCGGCCTTCAGTCTGGCCTGCCTGACAGTGTTTGACCAATACTGGGTGCAAAATAGGCTAAAAAAGCATTTTATTTCATAATTATCATATATGAGCTAAACGTATAATATTAAGAAGGGCCATGCCTCAATTTAATGCTGTTTGCCTGAGAAACACATTAGACACTGGAATATTCTATCTCACTTTATGGTTTATTTTGTGGATTGGCATCCTGCCAAAGTTATTTACCACAGATTACGTATTGATTGAGCAGCAGAATGGGTTCTCACATTGAGAATTCTTTCTCCCACTGTTTCTGATTTTTTGCCTTACTCATCTCCTATTCTAACCCTGTCTTTAAAAAATAAAATCAGAATCCTGAATAGCGGGGCCTCTAAGATGGAAATAAATTAATTCAGGTGGAAAGAAAACCACTAAAACAATCAAATTGTATTTATAGCCTTTTGGGGCACTAGCCAGGCTTTACTAAAATGTGAAGAAACAGCTCACAAATATTGTTGAACAGTAAGTCCCTTGGGGATTTTACATAGCTGTGTTGGATATACAATTTGAAGAGTCCTGTTCATATCTAGCCTCAGTTACACAGATTCTGATCAGAAATATCTGCTGTACTACAGAAGATCAAGATAGCAGAAAGCTAAAGCACCAGGACACAACATTTCAAGGAAACAAGTGAAAAAAACTCCATATCTAGGAAACAATGATAAAACAGACTTCTAGGGGAAAGGAACAAGAATCACCAATGCCATCACTCTAGGTTTTAGGAGCATGAGAATATAAAGGTTTTTAGTTTCCCCTTAGTTTATGGGAGCCAATATATTGTTTCTGAAGCTAAAAGCAACATTCTCTTTCCCATCTTTACATGCAGAACAACTGTGGAATACATAACAAGATCTCTGCAGTGCAGAGTGGGGAGATTGTAGTCTTGTCAAATAAAACAGCAGACATCTCTGTTCTGAACAGTTCAGCAGTTTAACTTCCGTACCATACATCACCTCTCTTGTTTTTGAGTGTTGAGATGCAAAATTCTACAAGAACCTCATAAATCTAGACAGGAGACGGGACGTGCACATGTGAGGAAATGAGAGGACAAGACAGTGTAGGATATAATACAATTTTAAAGTGTGCAGTGCAGGCTAAATGCATGGGAGCACAAAGGATGGAGAGAGAGGAGGGAAGATCTGGTGAGGCTGTAACGGCAAAGAAACTCGATGGGATTCAAGATGGGTGAAACTTGAAAAAATATAACTTAAAAAAATGAAAGACAAAAAAAAAAAATTTTGTTTCTATGAGCCTTAGTCCTCCTGGATGGTAAAATGAGGTGGAAGATAGTCTTTAGAGAAGAAATGGAGACGGATGTGGTACTAGAAGCAGCAATCGACTGAAAATCACAAGAGCAGGCTCAGCGTGAAGTGCCCTAATGAGCTCGGTGATGTTTGTGTCACTGCTCTGGCTGCAATGGTCTTGGGTGGATTAGGGACTGAATCCGTGGTTCTCACTTGGTATTGTGACGATGTATTGCTATCAGTCCTGGGGGTTGTCTGACAGTAGCTAGTTTCACATTATAAAATTATTTAATTACAAGAATTGGTTTAGTTATCCTGATAAATAACTCGTAATTTATTCTAACATACTCTTGTAATGGGGGAGAGAAAAGGTCAATTAGAACGGGTGAGCTTGGGATGAACCAAAAGGAGTGTGTCCCCATCATCAGCTGGGCGTGTGGTAGTGGAATAAAGTAGGGTGAGGACTGTTGGGTTAGAAAATGATTGCTACAACTCTGCAGCATTGACAGTTTAGGGCTCCAGGCCAGATGAAAAAAAAAAACTTCAGTGTAATTATGTACTTACTTTTCCTTAACATCCTTAGACTCTGTTTTAAGGATATGAGGATAAAATTTAGTAATACAAGTTGTTACTTGATTGATTTCTGCTTGTAAGCAAATTGTTTAATTCTCAGAATATACATTTTCTTAGATAAAAACTTCCCTCCTTGCCTAAGGTCCTCCAACCCCCTCCCAAATCTGCTTCTTCTCTTGCATTACAAATCTTCTAAATGTAATCACAAGTATCCTATAAGAGAGAAATTTGATTATAGACAGAAGGCTATGTGACAGAAGTAGAGGGAAGCTGAGTCAGAGAAGTTGCTATGCCACTGGCTTTGAAGGTGGAGAAGGAGGTCACAAAGTAAGGAATACAGGTGGCCACTAGAAGCTGGAAAATGCAGTGACATGACTTCTCCCCTAGAGTCTTCTGAGGGAGTGTGGGCTTGCCACAGCTTCAGCTTGGTGAAATCTGGCCTCCAGAACTGTAAGAAAAGAAATCTGTGTCGTTTTAGGCCACTAAGTTTGTGGTAATTTGTTAGAGCAGCAACAGGACACTAATACACTCATATAATTATCTTTTATTTATCTCTATACAGCATTTACCACAGTTTAATGTAATTGTATTTTCACTAAACTGTCAATCTTTTTTTATACTCTATTTATATTTATTATAAAATATTGGCTATATTCCCTGTGTTGTACAGTATATCCTTGTAGCTTATTTTATACATGATAGTTTGTACCTCTTAATCCTCTACCCCTATATTTTGCCTCCCCAATTCCCTCTCCCCACAGGCAACCACTTGCTTGTTCTATCTGTGAGTCTTTCTTTTTTATAATATTCACTAGTCTGTTGTATTTTTTTAGATTCCACATATAAGTGATATCACACAGTATTTGTCTTTCTCTGTCTGAGTAATTTCACTTAGCATAATGCCCTCCAAGTCCATCCATGTTGTTGCAAATGGCAAAATTTCATTTTTTCTTAAGGCCAAGTAGTATTTCATTGTGTGTGTGTGTGAGTGTGTATACACACACATATATATACACCACACCATGTGTACACACACACACCCCCCACATATATATGCCACACCATGTATACACAAACACACACATATATATACACCACACCATGTATACACACACACACATATACCACATATATATACACCATACCATGTATACACACACACATATACCACATATATATATACACCACACCATGTATACACACACACAAACATATATATACCACATATATATACAACACCATGTATATACACAAACACACATACCACCTATATATACACCACACCATGTATACACACAAACACACATACATATATATACCACATATATATACAGAACACCATGTATATACACACACATATATACACCATACCATGTATACACACACACACTTATATACCACATATATATACACCACACCATATATACACAAACACATATACCACATGTATATACACCATACCATGTGTACACACACACACACACACATATACCACATGTATATATGCCACACCATGTATACACACAGCATATGTACCACGTATATATACACCACACCATGTATACACAAACACACACACACACACATATATATATATATATATATATATATATATATATATACACCACATCTTCTTTATCCATTCATCTCCTGATGGACACTTGGGTTGCCTCCATATCTCAGCAAGTGTAAATAACATTGCTATGAATATTGGGGTGCATGCATCTTTTCAAGTTAGTGTTTCTGTTTTTTTCAGAAATATACCCAGGAGTGGAATTGCTTGGTTATATGGTTGTTCTATTTTTAGATTTTTGAGAAATCTTCATACTGGTTTCCACAATGGCTGCACTGATTTATATTCCCATCAACAGTGTACAACTGTTCCCTTTTCTCCACATCCTCGCCAACATTTGTTATTTTGGTTCTTTTCGATGATGGCCATTCTGACAGGTGTGATTTTGCTTTGCATTTGTCTGATGATTAGCGATGCTGAGCATCTTTTCATGTGCCTGTTGGCCATCTGTATATCTTCTTTGGAAAATATCTATTCAGGTCTTCTGCCCATTTTTTTAATCTTTTTTTTTTTTTTTTTTTTTTGGTAACAGTCATCCTACTAGATATGAAGCGATATATCAATGTGGTTTTGATTTGCATTTCCCTAATGATTAGTGATGTTGAGTGTCGTTTCATGTTCTTACTGGCCACTTATATACTGTCTTTGGAGGAATGTCTATTCAAGTCCTTTGCTACCTTCTTGGACCAGGGCATGAACCCGTGTCCCCTGCATTGGCAGGCGGACTCTCAACCACTGTGCCACCAGGGAAGCCCGGTTGTTTGTGTTTTTGATGTTGAGTTGCATCAGCTGTTTATATATTTTGGGTATTAATCCCTTATCAGTCATATCATTTGCAAGTATCTTCTCTCATTCAGTAGGTTGTCTTTTTATTTTATTGATGGTTTCCTTTGCTGTGTAAAAGCATTTAAGTTTAATTAGGTCCCATTTGTTTATTTTTGCTTTTATTTCCTTTGCTTTAGGAGACAGATACAAAAAAAAATATTGCTATGATTTACATCAAAGTGTTCTGCCTATGTTTTCCTCTAGGAGTTTTGTAGTTTCTGGTCTTATATTTAGGTCTTTAGTCCATTTTGTATATGTGTTAGAGAACGTTCTAATTTTATCCTTTTACATGTAGCTGTCCAATTTTCTCAACACCACTTATTGAAGAGAGTTTTTTTCATTGTATATTCTTGTCTCCTTTGTCATAGATTAATTGACCACAGGTGTGTAGGTTTACTTCTGGATTCTATTCTGTTCCATTGATCTATGTATCTTTTTTTGTGGCAGTACATATCGTTTTGATTACTGTAGCTTGGTGGTATAGTCTGAAGTCGGGGAGCATGATTCCTCCAGCTCTGTTCTTCTTTCTCAAGATTTAAACTGTCAGTATTCTTGAGGGCAAGAATCATCTGTTTTTCTTGTTTGTATCTCCTATGCCTACCATACTGCCCTTAGAAATAATTTTTAAGTAAATGAATCAATTTATTAATATGATTCAGACTAGAGGATGCCTCCAGAAAATTTTTCTTCTCTTTTCTCTCTATTGATAATTCTTTGGTTTGGGGGTCAAAGCCCTTTAACTGGATGTATGGGGGAATTATCTTTCTGGCTAAAGATCTGTCTTTAACTCCACAGTGTCCCCATCCCTCCTCCAGTCAGTCACCATGTTTCATCACTCTACCTTTCCAGTGTCATCTTTCTCTCCTCTCTGTCTCTATCCTAATTTTGATGTTCCTCATCTCTCACCTGGACAACACCATGGCCTCTCAACTGGTCTCCCTGCCACCATACACTTTAATCCATCCTTCTTACTGCTATCAGAGCGCTTTTCTAAAACACAAATAGATCATGTTATTCTGCCCAGCTCCCCCCCACCCCCCCAGCTCTCATTGGCTCCTCATGGGCAACACTACCAGTGCCCACCCCTCAGCATGGTGTCCAAGCCCTGGCTGACTGAACGTTTTTAGACTCATGTTCTCTCCTGCAGACCCCATGAGCAGCCCCAGCCCTAGCCCTCACTCACCAGTTGCTGCTTCCTCATCCCTCCCACACCTCTTTGCCTTTGTTCCTGTCCTTCCTTCAGCTTGGACTGTCCAGCTCCTCTCTTGAAACCTGTCAAAGTCCTTCCACACCTGGAAGGCTCAACACAAAAGTCACTTGTCTGCAGCTTTCCCATCTCACGCCAGTCAGAATTTCTCTTCCCTCTCTCAATTGTGAGGGTGACACTCATTCCTCTATCTTTCAGCTTTCACTCGGCCTCAAATCACAGCTGGTTGTTTACCTGCCAGTCTCCCTCACCGACCACTAGTTCTGAAGAACAAGAACTGGATAGTATTCCTATTTGCCTATCAGCCATAGCAGGGGCTCAATAAATGTTTACTGAGTGAATCAACCTGCTCTACAGGAAGGTCCCTCCTAGTCTATCACATTAAAGTACCATTTGTGTTCTATATTTTAAGGTCAGTTTTATTATAATTTAAGGTTATAATAGAAGGTAAGAGATTGCACAAGAGCCCGAAGAACAATGTTGTTTTCTAGCTTTCCGGCGTACCCTTAAAATATGTGCAAATTAAATTATACCTGAGGATAAGAATATACCCGAGAATGAGAATAAACAAAAAGGGAATCAGTGGTTTTAAATAATATTACTGCTTTGTCTTTGATTGTTGCCCATGGTCCTTTCCAATCTAGGGGTGGTGAATGAGATGAATTAGTGCTATTTTTTGCTATGGAACTTGCTGGAAGCCCATTCTGGAATCTCTCTCTCAGAATTACATAGCCTAGAATGGCATGCTGGAACCTCATTTTAAATAGATGCCAGTATAAGAAAACAGATACTGTATTCTAATGACATATGTCATGTTAATTAAAATGTCACATTAATTAAAATATTTTTGCTGATGTACACTTTCTATTTCTCTACATAGTAAAACAATACATGTTTGTAAAATGTTTTGAATCAAAGTAAAACTTTTTTATCTCAATCTATTTCATAGTCAACACCTCTAGGGCGATATCAAAAGAGATGATAGCGAAGGCCAGAGGGGTAAAGGGCGATGCATTTGGTTTTTGTTAGAGTAGATAATATGTGACTTGTTATTCTCCACCCCGTTTGGTGGCAAGGTGAGTGGAGGCCGTGAGGAATGGTGGTGGAAGGAGTAAGATATGATTTCTTTTTTTTTTGCGGTACGCGGGCCTCTCGCTGTTGTTGCTTCTCCCGTTGCTGAGCACAGGCTCTGGACGCACAGGCTCAGCGGTCATGGCTCGCGGGCCCAGCCGTTCCGCAGCACGTGGGGTCTTCCCGGACCAGGACATGAACCCGTGTCCCCTGCATCGGCAGGTAGACTCTCAACCACTGCGCCACCAGGGAAGCCCAAAATATGATTTCTTTATAGGCCCGTGAACCGCTGCCTTTTGGTCCCACTCTCCCATGTTTTACTAATAATAACTAGTGAAGCTAAATAACAAATACTAACATGCAGTGACTTGAATGGTGGTAGTGCATTTAGAGCTTGATTTTAGTTAAAATTTTATTTTTAGTTTTTTTAGAAAAGAATGTTGACTTATTTGTACTGTTTTTAGTTTTTTTTGAATGGCCAGTGGATGTACATGGTTATGCCCTGTCAAGTGCTCCCTCCTTCATCTGTCTAGCCATTCATTTTCTTTTCCCCAGAAGCAATCACTTTTACTACTTTCTTGTACTGTTCCAGGGTTAGTCTATGCATTTATAAGCAAAAAGTCAGAGTTATCATACCCATTTGTGAAAAAAACCTTTCTTACACAAATAGCAGTATTCTTTATACATATTAATCTAAAACCTTACTCTGTTCAACTGTGTGTGTGCTTGTAAAGTCCTAGAGATTTTTCCATATTAGTCCATAAAATAGCTGTCTAATTCTGATTACTTCTATCTCACTATATAACTGTAGTCTAATTTACTTAACTAGTCCTTTGTTGATGGACATTTGATGCTTCTAATCTCTTATGAGAAAGAGTGCTGCAATGAATATCCTTGTATATATGTTATTTTCCACACGTGAGTATAGCCATAAGATAAATTCCTAAAAGGAGAATTAATTAGTCAAAAGGATGTGAATATATATATATATATATACACACACACACACACACACACACACATTTTTTTTTGGTAGACATTGCCAAATACCCTTCCACAGAAGTTGTACCCATTCACATTCTTAACAGGAATGTACAATATTGCCTGTCTTCCTATGGCCTTCAAATTTTATTCTCTTTCTATATCTTTTAACACAGAGAACTGTGATGTATAATAAAATTATAAGAATGGGTCGATGGGTCTAAGTTGGATGGTCAGAAAAGGTGTTTTTAAAAATTTTTAAAAAATATTTGGCTGCATTGGGTCTTCCTTGCTGTGCGTGGGTTTTCTCTAGTTGTGGTGAGCGGGGGCTACTCTTCGTCGCGATGAGCAGGCTTCTCATTGCGATGGCTTCTCTTGTTGTGGAGCACAGGCTCTAGGCACGTGGGCACAGTAGTTGTGGCTCACGGGCTCTAGAGTGCAGGCTCTGTAGTTGTGGCCCATGGGCTTAGTTACTCCACGGCATCTGAGATCTTCCTGCACCAGGGATCGAACCTGGGCCCCCTGCATTGGCAGGTGGATTCTTAACCACTGCACCAGCAGGGAAGTCCCAGAAAAGCTGTTTTTATTTAAAGTGTCATTTGAACACAGATAAGTAGAGAAAAATACATTTGAAGAAGAAAACTGGAAACTGTTTCCTTGATCTGAAGAAAAAATTATTCCAAAATAGCGTCCAAACAGAGTACTGACATATAGTAGGTACTCAATAAATTTGTTGAATAACTTCTGTGCCTCTAATGAGTTTTGTTAAATTCTCAGCGATATAATAGGATGGCCTTATTTAAAGTCTCATAGTGGTGATAAGATCATATATTTAAATGGCACTTATCTCTGTGATTCATTTCAATATATGCATCTTTTAAAAAATCATGTCGCTTGATTGGTCATTTGGCTAATCACTTGCAGGTTGTATGGAGAAATAAATCCAGAATATACATTATTAAAGGCAAATGTATTCCTTAAAGTGGAATTCTAAAATTTAAATTTAGAAAACATTTAAAAGAAGGAAAAAACAACATTAATCCTCTAATCCCAGCATTTTGGTATATTTTCTTCCAGTCTTTTTTTCCCTTGTGTTAGTATGTAAATGTATATATATCATACACACATATCTGTCACATGTACATATGTGACATGTGTTTTATAGAATTGTGTTTTATAGAATCGTCATTATGTTTTATAGAATTGTAATCACAGTGAAAAAATAATTATATAGCCAGAATCAGACTCAATACTATATTATAAGCTTTTTGTTATTTTTATTTTATTAGAAATTAAAGAAAAATTTTTGGCCATACTGTGCAGCTTGTGGGACCTTTGATCCCCAACCAGGAATCGAACCCACAACCTTGGCAGTGAAAGCACTGAGTCTTAATCACTGGACTGCCGGGGAATTCCCTTCTTGTTATTTTTAAATGAACTTTTTAATCCATTTTTATGGCTTCCTAAAATTTCACCAAATGGGTATATATTAATTAACCATTGCCCTGTTGTTCAATTTTGGGTTGTTTTCAATCTTTTATTGTTATAAATCACATTGTGGTCAGCAACTTTTTCTGTTTCCTTATAATGTGTTTTCAAAATGGAATCCTGAGACCAAAGGGTATGCACAGGCTTAAGGTTCTGCTTTGACTTGCTTCTTTTCACTGTTCATGTGTACTGATCGGATCTGTCCCCGAAGCTTCAATTACTCTCGATGTGCTAAGGACCCACAAGCCTATATGTTCAGACTAGACCCTTTTCAATACTCCAAGCCTGTATCCAGCTACCTGCTGTACATCTTTCCCTAGATTTCCACAAGCACTTCAGATCCGTTGCTCCAAACTGGACTCATATTTTCCCCCAAATCCTTACCTCTTAGTAGATGACAAATCTTGGTAGATGACACCTCTACCCACCAGTCAGACACTCCAGCCAGACATGAAATCATCCTAGACTCCTGTCTCACTTCATCGTCTACCTCTCACTGGGGTCCAGTGAATGCTGCTGTTTCCACATTTCTCGTATGTGCCTTTCCTCTCCATTCTTGCCACTCCCTCGTGGATGAGCGTCCTGCTACAGTTTACTAACCGGTCCTTTGCCTTACACTCCTGCAAATGACACTCGGAGGTCAGTCATTTTCTTCCCAGCTTTAGAAGCTCGCAGTGATCCTTCCCTTGAAAGGCCCCCAATAATCCAGTGTTGGTCAAACTTTTCCATCAAAATACTCCCGAGAGGCAAAGTCAACATAGACTGTGTCCATAACGTCTTTGAAATCTTTATTTTACTTTAAAAATTCATGTGAATTGTCTGGTCTACTTAAGTATGTATTTGTGCTTGTTCTAACATAAAATATGAATTCTCCTTCTGAAATCTTCAAATGAAATTGATATGCCCTGAAGGTGTGCTATGGCTTTTTGGAATTTTTCTGGGACGTGATACCATATACATATAACCTCAGTTCAGTTTGAAAGGCACGGCTTTTAGAATAAAATCCAGAGAGCCCAGCAGAGCACTGTATCTCAGCCTGTCCTTCATGAACTATATGCTGGGACCTCCTCCTGTCTCATCTCTCACTGGTCCTTCCAGCCATCCTGTGTTCCAGCCGCACAGGGCCACCTGCCGTCCTCACAACACCCAGTCTGTTTCATGCTGCATGTTCTCCTCAAGAACATACCTGTTTCCCCTACCGGGAGTGCCCTCATGACTCTCAGTCCTTGCTCTGTTTACCTTCTGCCCCGCAGTTCAGTCGACCTGATGACAACTATAGTTTTTTTTTTTTTAATTTCATTTATTTATTTATTTTTGGCTGTGCTGGGTCTTCTTTTCTGTGCGTGGGCTTTCTCTAGCTGCAGCGAGCGGGGGCCACTCTTCATCGCGGTGCGCGGGCCTCTCACTGTCGTGGCCTCTCTTGTTGTGGAGCACAAGCTCCAGACGCGCAGGCTCAGTAGTTGTGGCTCACGGGCCCAGCCGCTCCACAGCATGTGGGATCTTCCGGGACCGGGGCACGAACCCGTGTCCCCTGCATTGGCAGGCAGACTCTCAACCACTGCGCCACCAGGGAAGCCCACAACTATAGTTTTAATATTCAAATCTGCTATTATCTCTTCTGTGAAGACTTTTCTGACTTTATCAAGTAGAACTGGTTCCTTCTTCCTTTATAGCCCCACTGTACCATGTCTATACAGATCTTCCCGGACTTCAGTGAGGTTACATCCAGATAAACCCATCATAAGTTGAAAATATCGTTAAGTTGAAAATGCACTTAATACACTTAAACTACAGGGCATCATGGCTTGCTTAGCTTAGCCTACCTCGAATGTGCTCAGAACATTTACATTAGCCTGCAGTTGGGTAAAATCATCTAACACAAAGCCTATTTGATAATAAGTATTGAAGATCTCATGTAATTTATTGAATACTATACTGAAAGTGAAAAACTGAGTGGTTTTCTGGGTACAGAATGGTTGCAAGCGTATCAGTTGTTGCGTGGCTGACTGGGACTCACTGCCACTGCCCAGCATCACAGGAGAGTATTGTACTGCATATCACTGGCCTGTGAAAAGATCAAAATTCAAAGTACGTCTTCTACTGAATGTGTATCGCTTTTGCACCATCATAAGGTTGAAAAAATTGTAAGTTGAACCACCATAAGTTGGGGACCATCTATATATGTATATATCTCTCTCTAAACCATATGTATTTCTATGTAGTATCTATAACATTCTGTTCCTTTTTTTCTTTCCCTTCCTTTCCCTTTCTCCTTTCTCATCCTTCTCTTCACCTACTCAATGATTTTTAAACACCATGAGGACAGGGAAACTGTTGAATTTGTCTCTGCTTGCCAAGTGCCTAGCCTAGTGTGACAAATACAATGCATGTGGTACCTTTTAATTTTTTTGAATGACTGGAGGAATGAAGGGCATTTTTGATGTGCGGTCAAACTGCTTTTTAATGCCCCCAGAGGTACATGCTCTCCCAATTTTACCATTGCTTCCAGATTAGGTTATCACATCAAACATTTTTGGGAATAATTTAATAGACGAAATGTTATCTTGTTTTATTTTAATATTGTTCTTTGATTACTAGGAGGTTGCCCACTTTATCATATTGCTTTATTTTCATGAATTATGACTGTGTTTAAAATTTCAACTTCTAGAGCCTTGGAGTTTTTCTTTACATTTTCCATGGACTCTTAAAATTATTTTTATTATGTAATGTTCGATTCTGAAGTATATATATAAAAATGATAGTAAAACTTTCTATGCTTTATTTACTGCAAATGTATTTTTTTTCTCATAGTTGCTTATCTTTACTTTGGTTCCTTTTACAAAACAAACAGTTCTTTATATAATAAAGATACATTAACATTTAGAATTCATTGTGGTATATGCCATGGTTGTCTAAAGATGAGAATAATATTCTTAGGTTAGACTTTTTATTATATTTTGAAATCAATGCTTTCAAATGGGAAAGTATAATTTGAATCCAAATATCTGTCCTCAACAATCCATTTAGCACAGAGCCAGAATGATTACCTTAAAAAGTTCATTAGGTCATATCACTTCTCAATTCAAAACTCTCTGCTGATTTCCCATCCCATGCAGAGCAAAACCCGAAGTCCTTCCTAAGGTTCTGGACCTATATCAGCTTCCTTCTGGCTACTTCTCTGACGCCATCTCCTACCCTTCTCTCCTCCCTCCTCCTTCCTCCCTCACTCAGTTCCAGCCAGTGCTCTTCCTTAAACTCACCAAAGATGCTCGCAACTCAATCCTTTACGCTATTTTTCCTTCTGCCTGCTCTTTCCCCAGACCTCCTTCACTCTCAAGTCTCATCTTATCAGATGAGATCGTCTTTCCTATGCCACCTAAAACACTTAACCCGCCCCCACCATGTCATTCTTTATTACTTTCCTGGCATTATATTTTTCTTCATAGCATGTATGACAACTGACTTTGTTTTTGTTTACTGCTGTTTTCCCAGTAACCAGCTCAGAAAATAGTATTTGCATACATTAATGAATGAATTTATTTACTCATCTGATAACCTCTGAGATGACAACTATACAAAATGTATTTGGTATTTTTTCTTAGGTTGTGAAAAAAAATCTTTTTTTCCTACAACTTAAAAATACTACCATCATTAGCATCAGTTATTGCTATGGTTTAAATGTTTGTGTCCATGCCCCCCCCCCCACCAAATAAGCATCAGTTATTGCTATGGATTGATTGAATGTTTCCATGCCCCGCCCCCCCACCACCAAATTCTTATGTTGAAATACTAATGCCCAATGTGATGGTGTTAGGAGGTGGGGCCTTTGGGAGGTAATTAGGTCATGAGGGTGGAGCTCTCATGAATGAGATTAGTGACCTTATCAAAGAGACCCCAGAGAGCTCCCTAGCACCTTCCACACAGTGAGAAGACATTACCTATGAACCAGGAAGCCCTCACTAAACACTGAATCTGCTGGCACCACGATCCTGCACTTCCCAGCCTTCAGAACTGTGAGAAATAAATGTTTGTTTTTTATAAGCCAGTCAGACTCTTGTACAGTTGACCCTTGAGCAACACACATTTTGAACTGCATGGGTTCACTTATATGTGGATTTTTTTCAATAGTAAATACTACAGCACTACATGATCCCTGGTTGGTTGAGTCCTCTGATGCAGAACCTCTGATTTGGAGGAACCACAGATACAGAGGGCAGACTATATTGTCATACTCAGACTTTCAGCTGTGTGGAAGGTCGGCACCCCTAACCCCCATGTTGTTCAAGAGTCAACTGTATTTTGTTATAGCAGCCCGAATAGATGAAGATAGTTATTTTGGGGGGCACCTAATAATTTCTCCTGACCACTAGGGTTCTGAAGTTCACTAGACTTTTGTGTGGCTTGGGGAATGCTGTGGTTTTGTGTGGTTTGTGTAATTTGGGAAATGCTACACTAGAAGACAGTGTGAAGGCAAGGTGACTGCCCGTGTGTCTCATGCCATTATTCAGCACATCACAGCTTTTCAAACTATAAAAAGTGGTAGATAAAAAGAATATCACTGTTTTCTTATTTCTGCATGTAAGAATAGCATTCAAAAGAGATTGCTTTAGGAATAGAAAAGTTACTTCAAAAGGAGTTTTGATTAAAAATAAGCATCTAGATTGAAAGGAAATGGGAATCTGAAACAAGGAAGACATTTAATGTTAGTGATCTAGAAGGAAGATAGTAATGCAGTAGTGCTTATGTGAAGTTAAAAACAGTAACAGGGACCAAAACATTCAAAGCGATTAGATACGCATGAAATTTATGAAAATAAAAAAATTATATGACTTGTCAAATGCAAATGATACAGCAGGAGGAAAATGATGAGAGAGATGTAGTTTGTTTTTGGTGAACCCAGAAATCAAATAATGCTGAAGAGCAACCAGCATAAGGGAACAAGAATTAGTTGATAAAAGCTTTAGAATCCTTACTCGTATGTCCAGCGTAAGACTAGACGTCTTCTACAGATTTAGCAGCATGGGAGGGTTATCTGCTGAAACAGGTACAATAAAATTACTGGACTTAAAAATCATTGCCAAATGAAAATCCAGTAGCTCAGTGTCCCAGGAGCCAAGGGAGTAATTCTGTCATATCCATCATGCCTTGCTTCAAAAATATCATTTTCCTGTATTACTTACTTCAGTGATTTTTGAAGATGAGCTATTTGTAAAAGGTTTTTAAACTTTGTAACATCATTTTCAAAAGCTTCAACAAAGATATTTGTTCATGATGTTGGAATAGATGTTATAAATAAAGATATTGTTATTCACATGTAAATTCTTACATATTTACCCAGAAGAATGATCAGAGAAATAAAACAATATATCGTTTTGTGTACACATACACCCACACAATCAATACCAAACATTATTTAATCTGTGGTTACAAAAAGCTCAGTTTTAAAAGCATTGGGTGTGTTTTGCACAAGAGACATGAACTATAAAACAGGGAGATGAAGTGAGTTTTGCATATAATCAGTATCTGGGTTAGGAAAAATTGGATTTAAAAGTGATTTTACAAAAGATAAAATAGCTCTTTTTAGTGGGGGATTAGCTTGAAAATATGTGTTTGGATCACGAGAGAAGAAAATGAAAGTTTTTGTATTTTCTTGAAGTCTTAGAGGGATTTGTAGTTTAGCCTTGTGATCTTCTATCCTGGAAAGAATGAAGGTGCTCAATGCATTTGTTTTAATTCAAAACTGGGTTTACGTGTAACATGTTAGAATCACCCTTAGCAGAGGTGACAGGGATCTTAAGGGTCTAGTTTGACCATGTAGTTGATGTTTAATTCATCACTCTGAGCCCAAAGTTATCCAACTCTTGTCCGTGAATCTCTGATGATGTAAATTCACTTGCACTCCTGTTGTGAGTTCCATGCCTCTGGAAATTCGATGTGGAACAGGTCTCTCCCTGAGCTTACCTGGAGGCCAGACTCAGCACTTCCTCATAGCCCCAAATAGCAGACCCAATTCCACAAAGCCTTAGTAAGTAAAGTAGCTTGTACCGAATATGAACAGCGGTGCTGGTTATGGAATACATACTGAAGAGAATTTACATACTTCACAGCAAAAGTTAATTAAAATCCTCACTAGACATCCTGGAATTCCAAATCCCTTTCTAGATATCCTAGCAACGTTACCTCTGTTTTCTTTCCCTCTCCTCGCCCCCAGTTCTCTGAAATTCCCTATATCTTTATAGCAAGTCAGCCCAGGTTCTTAGCTAGAATAGCTCTCTAAAAACTAAAGCCCTTCAGCTGGAGGAACTCTCCTCTCCTCTGGAGGAACTTTCCTTTTTCACTGGAAAGCAGGCCAGTGAACTTCTCTTGTACGTTCCCAGGCATTGGCTGGAAACAATCACTAGGTAGTAGTTTCCCTTTTCATCTCAGGTGATCTAGCAAAATATTTGCCCAACCGAAACAGACCCCTCTTATTTTGATAGAGTGAGGGGGTACTGAGAGGAGAAGGGCATATGTGGAGAGGGGCATATGTGATTGGGCTCCCAAAAAATATGGTTTTCTCCATATTACATGTAATTTACAATATTAGGTAATTGAGTGTTCTAAAAAGAGTAGTTGTATTTTAGTAAATGCCTAATTTGGTCCTAAATGGTAATTAAAATTCTTTATAACAGTTTTATTGAGCTATAATTACATCCCATAAAATTCACTCTTTTGAAGTGTACAATTAAGTGAATTTTAGTGTATTCACGATCATCACCACTATCTAATTAAAAAACATTTTCATCACTCCCCAGAGAAACCCCCTTACCCATTAGCATTCAGTACTCCATCTCCCTCGCCCTTGGCAACCACTAATCTACTCTGTCTCTATGGATTTGCCTATTCTGGACATTTTATATAAATAGAATCATACAATATTTGTTTTGTGACTGACTTATTTCACTTAGCATATTTTCAAGGTTCATCCATGTTGCAGCATATATCAGTACTTAATTCTTTTTCTGTGACCAAATAATATTCTATTGTATGGATATACCATATTTCATTTATCTGTTCATCAGTCGATAGCCATTTGGGTTTTTTATACTTTTTGGCTATTAGTAATGCTGCTATAAACGTCCATGTACAAGTATTGTATGGACACATGTTTTCATTTCTTGTGGGTATATGCCTAGGAATAGAATTGCTAGGTCATGTGGTAACTCTGTTTAACTTTTGAGGAACTATTAAACATTTTTCCGAAGTGGTCACATCATTTTACATTCCCGGCAGCAAGTATGAGTGTTCCAATTTTTCCCACACCCTCACTAACACTTGCTATTGTCTGTCTTTTTGATTATAGCCACTTAGTGGGTGTGAAGTGGTATCTTGATGTGCATTTTCCTAACGGCTAATGATGTTGAGCAACTTTTTATGTGCTTATTCCCATTTGTATATCTTCTTTGGAGAAATGTCTTTTCAAATCATTTGTGCATTTAAAATTGGGTTGCCTTTTTATTGTGTTGTAAGAGTTCTTTTGATATTCTGAGTCCCTTATCAGAATATATGATTTGCAAACATGTTCTCACATGTGTAGGTTGTCCTAATAGTAATTTACGTTCAGGCAACACTTGAATTATTCACAGGTTGAAGCTTAGTACGAATGTCATCCAAACCCTTTGCTTTTCTCCTTGATTTATTCCAATTTGGAAAAATCTGTGCTCACAGTGTGCTCTAAAAAGAGGAAGGAAGAAACAACAATACAGGGTCTAGCAGAGAGTATGTGCTCAATTAACTTTGGTAAATGAATGACATTTATCTATTTATTCTTGGTTCCCACCACTACTCTGACTTGTTGAGTCCCGCTGCTGGGCTTTCAGAGCACTTATATGTATTTCATGGCCTGAAAGCTCCCAGGGGGAGCGCTGAAGTATTGGAAAAATGTTCCTGTTTCCATGTGTGTGCTCTAAGCTGTCTGCCTACTCCACATTGAATGCACTAAATCTTCACGCTGTCATATGCGAGTCCTCAGACTATTTCATGATTAAAAGCAGTTTCATGATCTCCTCTTTAAGTCTGAGACTCACCAATTTCAGAGAAAGAAACATTTGTTTTTGTCAGTTCAGTGTTGACTCTATAGTGTTTTCAGTGGTCCTGGGCATTTCTATATCAATTATATTATGGATGTTTGTTTGGAGGTTCACTTAGGGATTTCATTTACTTCAATACCCTTGATCTGAGAGTGGTTCCCTCAGTGAGGTTCACTGTCCCCTTAACCAGGCAAATAGCTGTGGGGAGACGGATTTGATGCTGTGAGGGAGGGAGTCACAGCTGCCTGCCTGTCAGGTCAGCTGAATCTATTTAGGAGACCTTGTGGGGAAGGAGATGGGCCTAGCCAGGCAGTCTGCATTCCTACATCATTTACAACGGTCTATCAAGGTCATTTTTTGCAACTGACATTTGACAAAAATCCCCTGTTCATCTTGAGTGCTGACTCTCACAGGAAGAATCAGGATGATTCATAAATGGGGAGAATCAAAGGAATTCCAGTTGGGACCACAGTTTGGAACTAAGAAATCAAAGAAGGGATATGTATGAAGGAAACAGGCTGGGGAAAGGAAGAACAGAGGGAAGCAAGCCACTATTTTGTAACCGTATATAAACAAGAGTCTAGCTTTACACCGGCAGAGCTGGCTGGCCTGCTAGTATGACTCAGCTCAGTTACCATTCCTGGTACTCAGGTGATTGTGGGTATCACGCCCGTGACACACCTATGGATGTGGGTACCTGCCAGCTAGTGAAACGGGACACATCGTTATGAGCATGCAAAATGGCCCCATCTCAGAGATGGACAAAAGAGAATTTTTTAAAAGTTAGTGGTATCAGGGAGTTAATTTGAACAAGTTTGCTGTCTCAGTCCAGGCTGAAGAAAAAAATTTCTCAATCAAAACAGCCATCAATAATACCCCTTTATAATATTTATGCAATGCTTTTCCTTCTCTCATAAGTGCAAACACCTTAAAGCTTACCTTATGGCTCATCATCACAACCCTCTCCTGAAGGAAAGAGGTAGC
This sequence comes from Neophocaena asiaeorientalis asiaeorientalis, assembly GCF_003031525.2. Classification (NCBI taxonomy): domain Eukaryota; kingdom Metazoa; phylum Chordata; class Mammalia; order Artiodactyla; family Phocoenidae; genus Neophocaena; species Neophocaena asiaeorientalis. Next base: position 22,524 of record NW_020172626.1, read on the forward strand.
TTCACAAACAACTGACCTGAGGCTCAGAGGTGAATTGACTGTTCTGGAGGGTGGGGGAGAAGGGTTGGGTCACTGAGATGTAGACCCCTTTTTGGAGCTAGGACTGAATCAGTCATTAAACAGATGGAAAGTCCTTTAATTTCCGTAAGAACCCTATGAGCTGGGTATTATTATTAATTTGGTAGATTGAAGAAAATCTTCCAAATCATTGAGCTAATAATGGTAGAATGAAACCACGTATCTGTCATATTCTAGAACCATATTGTTTCTGCTCTACCATATTCTGATTTACCAATTCTAACTGATTAAAGAGGTTGCCTGGAGGGTTCTGTGCAAGAAGTCTCAGCCACACGCAGTTATTCCACCTGATGCTGGTGGGGATGGGAAGAGTGGCATCGAGTACAGAACCAAAGCCTCATAGAAGGAGGGCTTTTGTCTTGGGCTTCATTTCTAAGAGACTCACAGAAGACTTTCTGTTACACAACGGTTATACTTTGAGGGCGTTAAGGAAGGACACTGAGAAAGGGCAGCTCCTTAGAACTGCACGTGTTTAACACTTCTCCTTTCCCTCCCCGCTGTTGCCAAGTACAATAACTAGCGAAGGAAACCAGAATATGTCACCCCCAAATATGCCTCTTTGACATAAAAATTATTTCGAGCCCAAGGCAATTAAGCAGCAGGAAATGCAGGAAAAGCTCTCTCCACCCTCCCCTTTTCTGCCTAAGGACAGGACATAAATTCTCCTACTGGAGACAGACTCTTAACCCAGAGACAGCACCACAGGAATCAGCGAACAAACCTTCCTGCATTAGTTACCCCTCATATATTTACCTTCCCACAGTTGGCTGCCTTTGGAAGCCTAAAACTGTATTCCTTTGTACTATCATTTCTCTACAAGTTTATTGCTCTTTGTTGAAGACACTATATAAGCTGGTGTTCTAAGTTGCCACTTTGAGTTACTTTGCATGAGGTTTCTTCCATGTGATGTGCAGTGCACATTCATAAACCATTTTCCTCTTGTTAATCTGTCTTTCTGTTTAAGAGCCCCAGCCGAAAACCCAAGATGGGGAGAGGTATACTACCCATCTTCTATGTAGCTATGGCTAATTTCCTGTTTCTCTCTCTTTTGCTACTACCTGCTTCTTTATTTTGCCACAAGAGTTTCCTTCCTTAAAATGACATCCTCTCCTTACTTGAAAGGTAACTATTATGAAACACGGAATGTAGTGGAAATACATTCGCCATGTGAGTGGTCAATCAGTGTATGATTGGCAGGTTGGTAGGTTCTAGACAAGGATTTGGCAGCTCTGATCATCTTAGATGAAGGCGGGATCAGTGTTACCCTCAGTGAAAGGATGAATACATTCCACTGGATTTATACCACATACCACAGTTCCTGTTTCAGTTTCTGAATGACAAATATTCCTTAGTTTTCCGCTTTTACATCTGTGTTTAAATTTTCAATTTTCAGGATTGGGTTGACAGATTTAAATCCTTGATTCTTTCATACTTTTATAAAAATGCTTTCATTTTCTTTTGCAAATTATAGCTACAATGTACAACGTAGGAGGTTTTCACATACACAAAGACATCAGTCTTACGTTGGAGTCCCAGAGGGCTCATCATTTTTGAGAGTGAAAGATATGGATACCTTTGGATCTGAATCCCTATTAATCCCCAACTTACCGCACCATTTCACCCTCCAGTTTCGATTGGCATCCACTCCACGGCAGCGAAACCTTGAGTTCCTCGACCTTGTTTTTCTCCAAAATCGATCCTAGATGTAATGAAAAAAAGAGGTGCAGAAAAAACACTTAAGAGGTTATTCCCATGCGTTTTAGTAGCTCAGTCAGTGAATGAATCACAGCACGGAGGGGGAGGGAGAGTTCCCTTGGGAATAAAGTTCCGGGAGTGGGAAGAGGACAGGATTAGCATCGGAGACTCAGGTTCATGGTCCAATTTCTGCCACAAACTTTTCTCTTACCTTCTCTTGCCCTTATTTCTTCACAGGCAAAATTGAGTGAGCTGAACTGGACTAGTGATTTTTTTTCACAATTTATTTGGAAGGAGAAATCTTTATTTACATGAAATCTTAGACAAAGCCAAACAATAAAGGAAATCAAAAGGTTGCTGCTATGCTGGGGAAGGGAGTGGAAGTCTCCTTTGTAGCTCTGGAAGCACTAGGCTAGCTGCCCACCAAGGTTCTTTCCTGTTTCAGGACTGTTTTCCATGATTTTTTCAGTTGGATAGGCAAAGTGACTTACATTGGTCCAGCTAAAATGGTATCCATCAACGTTAAACACAGGCATGATATAGAAATACAGATGATTCAACATTTTTCTCATGGTTGGGTCACTCCTATATGTTAGAAGAGCCTAAAAGACAAAGGTGACATTTTTCTTACAAACTGGTCCCAAATGCAGATTTGGAAAATAAACATGAGAAATCCTTTTTATCCATGGGAAATACCAAATACGTTGGGTTAAAAAGTAACAAGCTAGGGCTTCCCTGGTGGCGCAGTGGTTGAGAGTCCGCCTGCCCATGCAGGGGACACGGGTTCGTGTCCCGGTCCGGGAAGATCCCACATGCCCTGGAGCGGCTGGGCCCGTGAGCCATGGCCGTTGAGCCTGCGCGTCCGGAGCCTGTGCTCCGCAACGGGAGAGGCCACAACAGTGAGAGGCCCGCGTACCGTAAAAAAAAAAAAAAAAAAAAAAAAAAAAAAAAAAGTAACAAGCTAATATGAACTATACTCTTTGACATCACGTGTTCTTTCTTGAGAATTTTGTCTCAGACTACTTATTACTGATAACATTTTAGCAAAGGTGGCAAAACACCTTAATTGGGCAGCCTCTGGTAGTACTTCAGACCTCGCTAAACCTTAGGATGATTAAGAAAGCAACAATTTAGATATGCTTTTGCATAATCGGTCCTTTTTAAGATTCCATTCAATTGTGGACAAAACAATTACCTAAATATTTTGATATCCTTACATGATACATCATAACACTAGTTATGTCACTTAATTGTTTCTGTCTAATTGGTAGCACACTCAAGTCTTGGAACTTACTGCGTGGACACTCTATTCTCTCTTGACTTTCCTATAAAAAGTTTAATGGACAATTATTTATTGTGTCACCTTTATCATGGCTCCTTTGAAATCTCACTCTTGTGATTGGGTCTGACCCCAAGTCTGAAGATTCTGCACTATTTGGCCTCAAAAGAAGAGCATTGAATGTGCTAAGTCGAGTTAAGAATACAAGTCCAATTCCTATGGAATGGACTTTTTAAAAAGTTTTTTTTTGATGCATGTTTGTCTATTTGTAAAGGACCTTAGAGAAACACATAGAATATTTGTAACAGTGGCTGCTGTGGGGAGGGGGACTGGTGGACAATATATGGGAAAGAGTATTACCTTTCATTTTATACCCATTTGGATTGTTTGAATTTTAACCATATTAGAACACAATTAAAAGTAAAATAATTCTTAAATTATACATATATCTTGCTTTGGAAAATTCAGTACTTAAAATTTTAATTTTTTTTTTACATCCAGTTAAGTAGAATTTCTGAACCCATCATAAGCAGCATTCTGTATTTACACAGTGAGAATTCTGTTCATAGTGAGCAATCCAATAATACAATTTATTATTAGAAACCATCACTATATTAGAAATAGTAATGAAAATATAGAGATATAGCCAAGAATATAAGACATGAGTTAAATACAATTTTATTAAATATAATTTAAATACCTGTGGTATTAACAAGTTGATAAACATTAAAACAATTCTTTTTTTTAACAACTTTATTGATGTATAATTGCTTTACAATGTTGTTAGTTTCTGCTTTATAACAAAGTGAATCAGCTATACATATACATATATCCCCATATCTCCTCCCTCTTGCATCTCCCTCCCACCCTCCCTATCCCACCCCTCTAGATGGTCACAAAGCACCTAGCTGATCTCCCTGTGCTATGCGGCTACTTCCCACCAGCTATTGGTTTTACATTTGGTAGTGTATATATGTCCATACCACTTTCTCACTTTGTCCCAGCTTACCCTTCCCCTCCAACCCCATGCCCTCAAGTCCATTTCTCTAGTAGGTCTGCATCTTTATTCCCGTCCTGCCCCTAGGTTCTTCATGACCACTTTTTTTTAAGATTCCGTATATATGTGTTAGCATACGGTATTTGTTTTTCTCTTTCTGACTTACTTCACTCAGTACAATTCTCCTTTATTTAAGACTCAATAATTTGTTGGCCAAATAGCTTCAGTAGAACTTTCATACATGCTTGAATTTCTATTAACAGTCCAATGCCTCAAACTAGGGGAAAATTCTGGTATGTGATTGTATATACCCTGGAATTTTGTTTTCCTCTAATAAACAGAGGTCCTCCAAAGCTTGGAGGAAGTCTCCTGGTGGGGATGACAGAGACAAAGCAGTATGATTAGCTAATAATCCTCCCTTAAAGTTACGGGCTTGTGGCTTTCCATGCCACTCTAGAGAAGAAGAGATGCAAGGAAAGAGATTGGGACCAACAAGGCAGGAACAAAGGGGAAGGAAAAAGTCATAGTAATTTCTCTCTCTCCTCTCCTAGCATTGGGATCCATGGTCTATTTGTCTCAGTCCTAACGGGGAAGCCTCCCCTTTTCCAAGCACAGAAAGGGTGTTACATGTTAGCACGTAAGCGCCAGACTTGCTGGAGACTTGCATGGGGACTTTCTCATCTTATCCTGCCTTCTCTCCCTCCAGTGCAAATGACTGCCATACTTTTGTATTGGAGAGAATATTATGATCTTTCTTTTTAAAAATTGCAGTATACTTTAAGCAAATAGGAATACAGAGAAGAATATGTCATCCGTGTGCCCACCAACTACATCTTGCCATATTTATCACATCTTTTAAAAAGAAAATCAAGACATTATAGATAAAACTAAAGCTCCCTTTTTATCACTCTAAGATCCCATTTTCCTCCCCTCCACCAAGCAGTATCCTAAATTTGACATCATTTCCGTGCATGATTTTCTGTTTTGCTTCATACATATGGATTCATGAACAATATATAATATGTGTATGCTTTGAAATTTCATGCCAGTGAGATCATGATGTGTCACTCTTCAGTTGGCTTTTCTCTCCAATATTATGTTTTTGACACTTATTAATTTGATGATTTATTCATTTTAACTGTTATATGGCATTCCATTATAGGTAAATGCACAATATATCTCTTATTTTGTTGATGGTCAGTTGGGTTGCTTCTGATATTTCATTGTTACAAGATTGCAGTGAACAGTCTTGCACATTTCTTCTAGACATGTGTGACAGTTTCTTTATGATATATATCTAGGAATAATTTGCTGGGTCATGGACTTACATGCCTTCCACTTTAATAAATGTTGCCATTTTCTGTCTAAATCAGTAAATACTTTCATTTGCAGTGAATGAGAGTTCCCATTGTTCTACAACTTACTAACCCTTGGTTTTGTTAAGATTTCAATTTAAAAAAATTAATGGGTATGAAATTATATTTTGTTGTTTCACTTCATATTTCCCTGATTATAATTTATATTGAAAAGCTTTAATATAATGACAGGCCATTGTATAAATTGCTCACCCATATTTTTGCCCATTTTTTCTATTAAGCTCTCATCCTCATTCTGAATATTAATCCTTCAGTTATACGCATTATGAACATCTTCCTGCCTTGCAGCTTATTGCTTCCTATTTTCATCATGTCCTTGTTGTACTGATATATGTCTTTAATTTTATCAACATTAAATGTATAAGTTTATTTAAGAACCCATCTCTGCCTTAATATCATAAATCTATTATCTTGTATTTTCTTCAAAAAGCCGTTTTACAGTTTCATTTTAAATGTAGGCCTTAAACCTCCCAGAAATGATGTTTTTTACATGATATTCAGTTGGGATTTTTATTTATTTATTTATTTAGTGGCTGCATTGGGTCTTCGTTACTGTATGCGGGCTCTCTCTAGTTGCTGCGAGCGGGGATGACTCTTCGTTGCGGTGCGAGGGCTTCTCATTGCGATGGCTTCTCTTGTTGCAGAGCACAGGCTCTAGGCGTGCAGGCTTCAGTAGTTGTGGCACACGGGCTTCAGCAGTGGTCGCTCGCTGGCCCTAGAGCACAGGCTCAGTAGTTGTGGCACAAGGGCTTAGTTGCTCCGCGGCATGTGGGATCTTCCCGGATCAGGGCTCGGACCCGTGTCCCCTGCATTGGCAGGCGGATTCATAACCACTGCACCACTAGGGAAGCCCCTCAGTTGGGATTTATTAATTTATTTTTCCATTGTGGAAGCCCAGTTGCACTACTGCACTCATTTGGATGGGTCGTCTTTTCCCCAGTGAGGTAGTATACGACCTCTGTCAAGTATCAAGTTTTCTTTCAAGGGTGGAATTGCTCTAATGCACTTTGGTTTATATCCATTCACCAACACCACACCATGGTTTACATAGAATCTGTTGAGTTTGGCAGGATGTCTCCCCATACTGTCCCACTTCAAAACTGTCTTGGCTATTTTTGACTCTTCTCCATTTACATTAATTTTGAAACCGAGGGTTGAGTACATTACAGATGTTCTGTTCTGTATTAGGTTGTTTATTTTTGGTCACTAATGGGTATTGAATTTTAGCAAATAATCTTTCTTCATGCATTAACATCATCATATAGTTGTTATGATCAATTTCCACAAGAAATTTTCTATCATTAAATCATCCTTGTATTCCTGGGATAAGCCAATTTGGTTATGATATGTACTCTTATTATGTTGGCTGGATTAAGGTTGCTAATATTTACATCTACATTTTTGAGTGAGATAGGCCTATAATTTCCTTTCTTATTTTGTCCTTGTCTTGCTTTGGTATCAGGGTTATATTACTCTATTATTATTTGGGGAGTAAACCATCTAGGCCTAGAGCAGAAATGAATTAAATATAAAACAAAGATATGGTAGGGAAGATGAACTTTTGATTTCTGTTTCATTGCTTTCCGCTCTTTCTTTCTTTCATTGACTCTTTTTCTAATTTCTTGAGTTGAAAGCTTAGCTTATTCATTTGGACACCTTATTCTTTTCTAATATATTTATTTAAAACTATAAATTCCCCTTCAGTAGTACATTAGCTACATTTTATATGTTTTGACATATAATTTTACTTCCATTCAGTTGTAAATATTGAAAAATTTCTTTGATTTCTTTAAACCATGAGCTCTTCATAAATATTTTTATATTTTAAATTGTGAGTTTTCTTTGAGTCATATTTTTATAAATAGTTTCTAACAACTGCATTACAGCCAGAGCATATGGTCTATGTGATATAGGTTCTTTCGTACCCCTTGAACCTTGCTTTACGGCCTAGTATATCGTCAGTTTTTGCAAAGGTTCCAGTTGTGCTTGAAAACAGTATTCATCCTCTAATTATTGGGTGTGGATTCTAGTATGTGTTTATTAGATTAAGCTTATTAATTACACTTTAAAAAAAAATTTTTAAAACAATTAATTAATTTGGCTGTGCCGGCTCTTAGCTGCTGTGTGTGGGATCTTCATTGCGGCGTGGAGGGTTTTTTCGTTGCGGCATGCGGGCTTTTAGTAGTGGCATGCATGTGGGATCTAGTTCCCTGACCAGGGATCGAACCCGGGCCCCCTGCATTGGGATCATGGAGTCTTAACCACTGGACCACCAGGGAAGTCCTTATCATCTATAGTCTTACTAAAAATTTTTCCTGTCTGCTGTCTTAATCACTCAGCTGTATTTAAAAACTCAATTGTTTTAGATTTATCACTTTTTCTTATAACTGTCAAATGTTTTATATATTTTTAGGACATTAACATGGCTTCATTTTATTTTTAATTTAGTTAATCAATTAATTAATTTTTGGCTGTGTTGGGTCTTTGCTGCGGCGAGCGGGGGCTACTCTTCACTGTGGTGTGCAGGCTTCTTATTGCAGTGGCCTCTCTTGTTGCAGAGCACGGGCTCCAGGCGTGCGGGCTCAGTAGTTGTGGCTCCCGGGCTCTACAGCACAGGCTCAGTAGTTGTGGCACACGGGCTTAGTTGCTCTGCGGCGTGTGGGATCTTCCTGGACCAGGGCTCGAACCCGTGTCCCCTGTATTGGCAGGTGGATTCTTAACCGCTGCGCCACCAGGGAAGTCCTCACATGGCTTCATTTTAAAGTTCTTCATTTTCAAACACTACATTAACTAAGGAAGCTGTCCTCTAGTGTTCTATTCTGGAGTGGATCTAATTTCCAAGACTTGCAGAACATGTTCTTCGTCTGACAAATAAACAGGGTGTCATCATATTGCATATGCTATATTTGTGATTTTTTTTAACTCTCTAAGAATCGCAGCCGTTCTCCATCTGGTCAGACAAAATGAGAATGATCACAGTGTGATGACTGTCCAGTGCTGAAGAGGACGATTCAGAGACCTCCTTGCTTCAGTGCTTTAAGTAATAGGACATAGATGATTTCCCTTTTATGGTTTAGGTGATGTTTCTAGAAAAAAGATGATCATGTGACCTTCTATTTCCCATTACTCTAACACATGATAACCGTGAAGAACATGGGGGTATGCTTTCCTTCTAATAGGTAGACTCTTTTTAGCAATCAACTCCCACCACCCATACACACGGAAAAGGAGATGCCTACAAATCAGGTTCCATCTGGGCTTTCCAAATTCAATTTCTTGACTACTATTATTGCTTACAGGGAAGATTTAAGTAGTTGCGATCTGAAAGCCAGTCACAAAACAATGCACCACACGCCTCAGTGTGGCAGCCTTTAGGTACTACATGCACCTTCATCAACCTATTTAAAAATACTTGGCTGAAATGGATTTTGATTTTAAGTTAAAAGATAAAGTTTTGAGTATAATCTTCTGCTGGGAAAACAATATGTTTGGTATTAGGTTATGGAATTTCTGAAGTTGATGAAGAAAAACAAAGCATGAATCTATTTGGTACTTACCACCTACCAAGACTACTTTGACTTCCCTATCAATAGATATACATAATATACTAGAATTCACCAAATAAACTTTGGTTAAATTCGAAGAAAATTTTTGCAATTACGAAAGTCTTTGTGTGGTGTGACAAGGTTAGGCCCAAGAGTTTCCCTCCTTTTCATTGTTTTTGGATTTATTTGGTTGGGTGTTGTTTCTTAGAGCCCCATGGCAACCTGGAACGTGGCATTGTTTTTGAAGATCAGTGTTGCTGGCTTTTAAAAAGGTACCTTCTAAATTTTCCGTTATTCTTCTTCTAGAATCACCACAGAAGACCTAAAAATAATAACCACACCTTCAGTGAAGTACATACTGGGAGAACTAGTTGTTATAGCTGGGGCCAAAGGAAAGGCACAGTCGCCAGTAAAGCTTGAAGAATGTTCTCACCTAGAGTGGAGTGGAGTAAAATTATTTAGGGTAGAAAAATTTGTAGCACCAAAGTGGGTGCATCTTGACACAAAGGAGGTATTTACAATTCAATACTAGGAGAATTCATTAGAGCAGGAGAGGTTTCCATGGAAATTTTTAAAAAAGGGAACGTAATCTATAAAGATATTTGATGTCACACTGTGAGAAGCTCATTAAATACAATGTGGTAACCAAATAATAGTTTGGAAGCAGCATGAACAAAAGGCTCTGTGAATGAAGGGTGGAGAACTGGAAAACCAAATGTGAATCTAGTTATTTTTTTTTTTAAGTGGCAAACTACTTTATTTAGTAGTGAACGGTACTTACTTTTAGAATGCAGAACTCAAATGTCATATCCTAAAAAAAGTCCATCCTGAAGCTTTGTCTGGCCTAAACAACTGGGAAAATATGTATTTGTATTAATGAAATAAGTATTAATATAAAGAGAGAATTCAGGAAAAACAGCTCACGAATCTAGTTATTTTTATACTTAGTTAATTTATACTTAGAACCTCCCAGAGGGCAGGTGATGATTGAAAAATATTATCTATTAATCTCTGTTTTCTATTAAGAGATATAGATAGGGCTTCCCTGGTGGCACAGTGGTTGAGAGTTCGCCTGCCGATGCAGGGGACACGGGTTCGTGCCCCGGTCTGGGAAGATCCCACATGCCGCGGAGCAGCTGGGCCCGTGAGCCATGGTAGCTGAGCCTGCGCGTCCGGAGCCTGTGCTCCACAATGGGAGAGGATATTTGAAATGTTTTGTGTCACCAAGAAGAATATAACATTAGCTGCATGTCCACGCTACTTTTTTTCTTAAGTAAAACCACTTCATGTTTCTAGAATTTTTATGAGATAACTTTAATAACAATGGTTGGTTGTATTTTCTCAGGACCAGCAGAGTAGAGGCCAGGACCAACTCTGTGGCATTATTAAAATCTACTACGTAAGAATCTTTTACCTACAGAAAGAAAATACAGGTGCCCTCACTTTTCATGGCTCTGATATACACGAATTTCAGTAACCATGGTTTAGTTAAATGATATCAGTCCTCCAAGTACAGCCCAAATTTGGTACTAGTGCTAGGTCTTAACTCTACAAATCACTATGCAAATTACAGCTGTGCATCTAGTTCTGTGACAAATTGTGCCACTTCTTTTGAAGTCTGTAGGTGTGCGATTGGTCACTGTATCTGTGTTACTCAGTTCACAGACAGACAGCAAAGTGTGTAGCTGTGTTGCTCCCTTGTCTTCTGGTGATAAACCCGTGTGGCATTTTACAAAAATGGATATAGTAAGAGAGAATAGGCCAACAAAGCTTAAAGTGCAGCAATAATGCAGATAACGCAGAGGGGAAATGTGACTCAAACGTAAATGTAGTTATAGAAGAAATAGCTGACGCCAGGGATGTGGACACAGCCATCATTCAACTCTAGCTATGCAGCCAGAGGAACTTAGTGAAGACAAACTTACTGATATAAATGAGGAAAACGGTCGTACTGGAAAGGAGGACGATGTCCCAGAAGAAATGAAGCTGTCAACATTTCACATTAAAGGAACTCTTGCAGGTATTTTTCGACATTGAAAGCACAAAGGAAAAAAATACTGGAAGCTGATCCCAACTATGAAAGGAGTATGACAATTTGCCAAGGCATAAAAAAGATGCCCACTTCATGTTGTAAGTTATATAATGAGAAGGTAGGTAAGCACTACCCAAACTACCCGTGATAAAGCTTGTCACAAAGAAACAAGGCATTTAATTATCAATATTTCTAATGTTTTAAATTATCGTGTAATAAATATTTCACTATATTTTGGTGATTCCCTTACACATTTATAACAGAGTAAGAGAGTTTTTCATCTTTTGACAAAAATACATAAAGGTCATGGAACAAACATAATTTTCCCCATTGATTATCAAGATAGATTGTTATGGCTTCAGGTTGCGTGGTCACTTCTATGGAGACAGTCCTGCACTTGTGTGCAGGAAAAGTGAAGACTGCCTGTATAAACAATGCCCAGGACATTCTCAAATATTGAATAGTGGAGTGCAATGGATGCAATGGCTTTCAATTCAATTAAAGTGAACAAACATTAATATAGACCCTGCTATGTATAAGACATTATAAATTGAATAAAAAGGGAGAAAGAGCTCGGTTGGAGGGTGCAGAGGATTAAAGAGAAGATTGGGGAGGGTGAGAAGGATGGGAGAATATAAGGAGTTAAAGGCACTAAAGGGCTGGCAGAAAACAGATCAAAATGTTGCAGTTACTGGGAGGGTAGTGAACAAAGTCAGAGAATTAAAGAAAATGCAGATCGTTTTTATATGATGAACTATTTTTTTATTATGCCATTAAGAACAAAGACTTATTTGCTTACTCAGGTGAACTCACTAGATATTTGATCTGGCCTTAATTACCCTCTCAATTATTTATTCCCTGGCTTTTGGCACATTTTATACATACAACTTAAGTTCTCTTCTTTAAAAAGCTTATTTTAGTTTTAGTAATACGTTCCTTAACCAAAACTCTGAGTTTCACACCTACATTTGAGGGTTTATATTATGTTTTTACCTTTAATTTTCAGCAAGACATAATGAGACTAAAAAAGGTGATGATGTAAAAGGAGTGGTTTTGGGGAAGCTCTTGGATTCTGGGAGAAAGAGCCTTCCCATTCTGGAAAGCTTTCCCAGTTGCAGGACGTCTCCCACAATGACTACTCCAAGTCTTCCTTAGAGCTCTGTCCTATACACACAATCCCCCATAGTCCCCGAATATTACTGTTTACTCTGCTCAGAATCATCAGCTGGTTCTTAGAAAATAACTCCCTTTCCTGAAAGTCTCCTCTTCTTGTTTTTAGTTATTTGAACTATCTACATAGTACACCTGAATCACATGCCAGGTTTGGGCACCAGGATTAGCCATCCTTAGTGCCGAGTGTAGATGCCTGGGAACATGTAAACGGAGGTGGTTTTCCAGTGTAATCAGGCCGGGCCTGGAAGGGTGAGGTTTCACATCACATAGCAGCAGAGGAATACCATGGTTCACCTGGGAATTAAGGAAGTTTTCCTTTGCTTTTTCTTCTTTCTTTTCTTTCTTTTTTTGTGCTGCTACCTTTCTGTAACAGGACCAAATTAGATCCACCTGCATATTATGCTTCTTCAAAGTCTGGAAGAACTTTCCATTTCAGAGCATTCTTGTCCCAGTTTTCCCATGGATCATCTTCTCACAAACCCGTGCTTTGTCTTTGGTCTGTCACTGAGTTAAATAGAATTCATCCATTGATTTTAAAATACCTGTAGGAATATATGACTCAAGCATAAATGAGTTTAGTTTGAGAATGAAACTATTCAGTTTTGGCTGGGTTAAATTTGTTTAAAACATCATTTTGGGTTCTGTTTAATATAGAAAATATGGAAAATTCAAAAAAAACAGAGAAGAAAAAAAATCACCCATAATTCTTTTAGCATTTAGTATATTTCTCATGTATATGTATCTCAGATATAGATTTTACAACATGGAAATTATAATGTCCATGCTAGGTTTTTTTTTTCAGGTTGTAATAAATTTTAAAAATTAAAAACATTTTTATTTTTATGTATTAATTTTTATTGGAGTATAGTTTACAATGTTGTGTTTCTGCTGTACAGCAAGGTGAATCAGTTATACATATACATATATCCACTCTTTTTTTTAGATTCTATTCCCATATAGGTCATTAACAGTATTGAGTAGAGTTCCCTGTGCTATACAGTAGGTTCTTATTAGTTATCTATTTTATACATAGTAGTGTATATATGTCAATCCCAATCCATCCCACCCCTTTGCCCCCTTTGGTATCCATACATTTGCTCTCGACGTCTGTGTGTTTATTTCTGCTTTGCAAATAAATTTATCTATACCATTTTTCTAGATTCCACATATATGCATTAATATACGATATTTGTTTCTCTCTTTCTGACTTACTTCACTCTGTATGACAGTCTCTAGGTCCATCCACATCTCTACAGATTATCCAATTTCATTCCTTTTTATGGCTGAGTAATAGTTCATTGTATGTATGTACCACATCTTCTTTATCCATTCCTCTGTTGATAGGTATTTAGGTTGCTTCCATGTCCTGGCTATTGTAAATAGTGCTGCAGCGAACACTTGGGTACATGTATCTTTTTGAATTATGTTTTTTCTTCTGGGTATACGCCCAGGAGTTGGATTGCTGGATCATATGGTAGTTCTATTTTTAGTTTTTTAAGGAACCTCAATACTGTTCTCCATAGTAGCTGTACCAATTTACTTTCCCACTAACTATGTAGGAGGATTCCCTTTTCTCCACACCCTCTCCAGCATTTATTGTTTGTAGATTTTTTGATGATGGCTATTCTGACCGGTATGAGGTGATACCTCATTGTAGTTTTGACTTGCACTTCTCTGTTAATTAGTGATGTTGAGCATCTTTTCACGTGCTTCTTGGCCATCTGTTTGTCTTCTTTGGAGAAATGTCTATTTAGATCTTCTGCCCATTTTTTGATTGGGTTGTTTGTTTTTTTGACACTGAGTTACATGAGCTGTTTATGTAATTTGGAGATTCAACCCTTGTTGGTCACTTCGTTTGCAAGTATTTTCTCCCATTGTGTGGGTTGTCTTTTTTCATTTTGTTTATGCTTTCCTTTGCTGTGTGTCCATGCTGGTTTCTTTAAATTTTTATTTTATTGACGTAGCAGCATGTCACAGGCAGTTTCCTGTATCTTTAAATGCTCCATTAATATATTTTATAAAGTCAGGGCTATCAATCATTTCTTCTATGCCTTCCTCCTTTCTTTGCTTTTATGCTTGGAAATGTCTTCCTCACTTGGAAATCAAATGAATATTTCCCAGAGTTACTTTCTACATATTCTATGAATAAAGACTCTGGTCAAATTTGTCTCAGCAATGTAGAATTATTTGAGGCAAAAATTAAGTGCTATACATAATTCTGGGCCAGCTAGCACCAGCCATGGCTTGACATACTCAATCCTGGAGATTGACGTTTTAAAACTCTCAAAAGTGAACAAAGCCCAAATTACCTCATTCAGTTGGTGATGATTCTGGGAAACGAAGCAAATGCCATTCCATCAGCATTGGCAACAAAGAATTAAGTGGCCTTTCCACAATTAAAAAAATAATGAAAAATAAAAAGATGTTAAAAATGGGCTGCTGTTGAAAATTGCTTGCCTACCCCGCTATCAATATGACTCCCCCCTGGACTTCCCTGGTGGCGCAGTGGTTAAGAATCGCCGGTCAATGCAGGGGACACGGGTTTGTGCCCTGGTCCAGGAAGATCCCACGTGCTGCAGAGCGGTGAAGCCCGTGTGCCACAACTACTGAGCCTGCGCTCTAGAGCCCACGAGCCACAACTGCTGAGCCCACGTGCCACAACCACTGAAGCCTGCGCACCTAGAGCCCGTGCTCTGCAACAAAGAGAAGCCACCGCAATGCAAAGCCCATGCACCGCAACGAAGAGTAGACCCTGCTCGCAGCAACTAGAGAAAGTCCGTGCGTGGCAACAAAGACCCAGTGCAGCCACAATTAATTAATTAATTTTTAAAAATTTCAAGCTCATAAGAAAAAAATGACCCCCCGAACTTGTGCCAGAACTGCAGTGGTGAACTGTTGCAATCTTCTACCCCTTTCCTGTCTCTTATCGGATTAAGTAATACAGTCAAGAAAAGTATTTGAAAACAATTCTGTTATGGTTGGCAAAATCACTGGAATTTATTCTTGGATGTCTGTTGCCCAAATTAAGCCTGTGAATCAGGTATTCGGTCATTTGGCTGCTTACTGAGTCTCTTTAACCTCTCATCGGAGAGTATTTGATTCTTTTGGTCCTTGAGAATCAAGGTGCATGAGAGCAGTTTTTTTTTTTTTTTTTTTTTTTTGATGGTCCTGTGTCTCTCTGCAATATCCACAGTGCCTGGCCTGTTGTGTGGTAGACACTTAGTAATTACTTGTTGATTAAATTCATCATTTAACCTGCTTAATGTAGTGGTGTTGGGTTCTTCCCTTCAGCTAGTGATACTGCCAACATTTCAACCGATACTCCCACAACTTCAATGACACCATTGCTCTCTCGGGCATCTTTGACCCATCCTGCACTTTTGTCCCCATATCAAGCCAGTCATCAATTCCTAAAGACTTCCTTTATTGGTGCTGCCTTCTGTGTTTGTGTCTTATCTCCCCAGTAGAATTGTAGTAAATGAATTGAGAAGAGAGTTAATGTCTTGTAACTACAGTACTTGTACCATTACAGAACTTAGCAAGCTGCCTTCACATAAAAAAGTATTGCTCAATAAGCCTTTGGTTGAATGAATGAAGGAAGGAAGGAATGATTTTTTTCATTTGAACTATATACACCCTTTCTTTACTTTCCATTCCTACATCTACTCTTCCTGTCCATGTGTAGATTCTTGCCCTAAACACTTCTAGTTTGTTGCCCTCACTCTGGGCTCCTCCTTTCTATCATCCATATATCACTGCCTTTCATTTTTAAACTGACAATGATGCGTGCTTTTCACTACATATCAGTATTTTCTCATTTTTCTTTATTGGACCAAACTGTTGGCTTCCGAGGCTAACTATAATTTTTCAGTCAGTCTCATATTGCGTTAGAATCTACTCACACAGACTACAGCCTTTGATCTCACTAATCTACACCATGTTCTCAACATTAGTGTTTTGTCTTTTTTAGAACACTATTATATCTCCCTGATCAAATTCCCACTCCTCAGTCAAGGCCTAATGAGACTCACTTCCCCATAGATTTTTCCCAAACCTTGTCTTCTTCCAAAGTCTCATGGATTTCTCTGATTCTTGAATTCCTTCAGCTGCTATAGTCAGTATAATTTAATCCCCAAAGGTACACTGTTTTATGTTGTTTACTATTGTTTCCTGCACGTAAATATTTCTTCTCAAATAAAATACAGACTCCTTGAGCGCTGGGACCATGACATACTTCTGCTGACCCCCAGAATGCTGAGGGCTGAAAATGTAGTGACCAACAAGAAATTGTTGGACTGATTAATGTAAATACTTTCCAGGGGAACCCTAGGTAACATTAATTTAAAAAAAAATAACAGCTTTATTGGGATATAACTCACACATTCTATAGTTCATCTTTTTAAGGTGTACCATTCAGTGGCTTTTAGTGTATTCACAGAGTTACGCAACCATGACCACTATATAAGTTTAGGATATGTTCATCAACCTAGAAAGACATTTCTTATCCTTCAGGTATCAACTCCCTGACCCCTGATTTCCTCCAGCCATAGGCGACCACTAGTCTACTTTCTGTAAATCAGCCTGTTCTGCACATTGCATGCAAGTGGGACTGTGTAATATATGGTCTTTGGGGACCAGCTTCTTTCAGTTAGCACAGTGCTTTCAAGGTTTATTAACATTGTAGCACATATGAACACTTTCTTCCTTTTTTACATTGAGATGTAATTCATTTAAAAGCATACATTTCAGGGCTTCCCTGGTGGCGCAGTGGTTAAGAATCCACCTGCCAATGCAGGGGACGTGGGTTCGAGCCCTAAGAGTGGCAAGTATTGAAATCAAAAGTGACAGACAGCTCTATATTTTTCAACATAATTAAATGATTTTCAGTTTAAAAGATAGAAGCCTACAATTGGGTTGTGTATTTTGTGTTTTAAAAATGTCTACCAGCCAGTAAAATAAAATAGATTTATATTTTTAAAAAAGTATATAGTTCAGTGGTGTTTTAGTATATTCATAATGTTGAGCAGTGGTCGTCACTATCTAATTCTAGAACTTTTCCATCACCTCAAAAAGAAACATGGTACCTGTTAGAGCCACTCCCAATTCCCCTCTCCTCTCACCCTCTGGCAACCACTAATCTACCTCCTGTTTCTATAAATTTACCTATTCTGGACATTTCATATAAATGGAAAGATACATTATGTGGTCTTTCGTGTCTGGCATATTTTACTTAACGTGTTTTTCAAGGTTCATCCCTGTTGAAGCTTGTATTGTACTTCATTATGGCTGAATAATATCCCGTTGTATGGATATACTGCATTTTGTTTATCCATCAGTTGATGGACATCTGAGTTGCTTCTACTTTTTGGCTATTATGAAAAATGCTATAAACATTCATGTACACATTTCTGTGTGGATATATGTTTTCATCTCTCTCGCTTATATACACAGGAGTGGAATTTTGGGGTTGCATGGGTAACTCTATGTTTAACTTGTTGAGGAACTGCTAATCTGTTTTTAACCCTATTTTTAACTTGGTAGTTTCCTTTGCTTTGTAATTTAATTTTTAAGTCCATGACTTTTAAGGTTTGTGAGTGTTCCTTAAGTCTATCTGCTCTATTTTCTTTGTTCCCTGCCCTCCGTTTGCCCTCATATTTAAGTCTCTTACTCTTCTGCAAATAATATCTGTTCACTTTTGCAGAAAGATAACCTCCACGTTCTGTATATTAACCTGTTTCCTTCTCCTTATTTATCTATTCTAGTTTTCTTTCTTTGATGAATTAATTTAGTGTCTATATCATCCCTCTTGGCCCATGACAAATTTAAGAAAACTTTATTACCAAAAGGTAGTGTTTCTTAACGCGTCTTTTGGTTTCATGGTGAAGGGGCATCTCCAGTGCACGTTTTGATAGTAAGTCTACCAAGTTGTTCCCCCCTACGTCCCCCTCCCCCAAATCCCCCAACGTACTATAAATGTAACATTAACGATGGTTTGCTAATTTGCTATAAAGAAGCATTGAACAAGAGAAGGATTCTGCAGTCCAGGCGCACCTCCATTGGTTTCCTTTATTTTGCTTACAAGATAGAAAAATTTGTAAAATGAATACTAGGAAAAAAAGAGTGGCAAGTATTGAAATCAAAAGTGACAGCTCTATATTTTTCAACATAATTAAATGATTTTCAGTTTAAAAGATAGAAGCCTACAATTGGGTTGTGTATTTTGTGTTTTAAAAATGTCTACCAGCCAGTAGTTATAAGTTGAGTTAATATAGTTAACATAGTTAACTATATTATATGTAGTTAACATAGTTATATGTTAGTCACATGTTGAGATAATGAATTCATTTGAGCAGTTTTCAAAATAACAAAATAATCAAGTCCATCTCACCAGTCAGTTAAGCCAGGTAGTTTGCTCTGTGTCACTGTTTTCTAAGCTTTGTGTGTCCAAGACACTCATGGACTCATTCTCTAAACTGGAGTGGGGAGCATCCCAGGGCCTGGCATGGGAGAGTCAAGCTGGTTGAAGAAGAGAGGGACATACAGAGCCAGGGCCACAGGCTGAGGCTTCTGGTTTCCATGGTGCAGTGAGTAAGTCAGGGTCAGTTGATAAGGATTATACACAGCAGAGAGGAGAGAGCAGGGATGAAATTTCCCTTGATGCTCTAGGCAGAAAATAGCACCTGGTTCCAAAGAGGTTGAAACCCACGTGTATGGAGACCTGGTTATTCTTCTTACAATACATTTTAAATGTTGAGATAAATGTAGATTTGCGTGTAATTATAAGAACTAATACGGAGAAATCCCTTGTACCCTTGACCCACTTTCCCCCAATGGTAATATTTTACAAAAGTATAGTATAAAGTAACGATCAGGGTACTGGAATTGATGCAGTCAAGATACAGAACCTCTCCATTGCTACAAAGACCCCTCATGATGCCCTTTTATAGCCACATCCACACCCCTTAACCCCCAGCAAACCACTAATCTGTTCTCCATTTCTATACAGTTGACCCTTGAACAACGTGCGGGTTGGGTTGCTGACCGTCCCAAAGCAGTTGGAAATCCACGTATAACTTTACAGTTGGCCCTCCGTAGCTACTGTTTCACATCCCGGGATTCAACCAACCGAGGATCATGTAGTACTGTAGTATGTGTTTATTGAGAAAAATCTGTGTATAAGTAGACCCCTGCAGTTCAAACCCATGTTGTTTAAGAGTCAACTGTAATTTTAACACCTCAAGAATATTATATAAATGAAATCATACAGTATCTATTTGGGATTGGTTTTTCATTGTATAATTCTCTGGAGATTCATTCACATTGTTGTGTGTTTCTATAGTTCGTTCTTTTTTTTTTTTTGGTGAGTAGTTTTCCATGGTATGCATGTGCTAGTTTGTTTAACCATTTGCCCATTGAAGGATATCTGGATTGTTTCCAGTTTTTGGTTGTTATAGATAAAGCTGCTATAAACATTCATGTACAGATTTTTGAGCAAACATAAGTTTTAATTTCTCTGGGATAAATGCTGAGAGTGCAATTATTGGGTTATATGATAGTGGCATGTCTTCTTTTAAAAGAAAACGTTAACTGTTTTCAGCAGTATCTCCATTGTTTTACATTCCCACCAGCAGTGTGTGAGCAATCCAGTTTTTCCCCATCCTCCCCAGCATTGGCTGGTGAGACAGTCTCTCCCCCTTTCCCGTGTGTGTGTGTGTGTGTGTGATTTTAGCCATTCTGACAGGTGTCTAGTGATAGCTCATTGTAGTTTGAATTTGAATTGCCCAAATGGCATCTTTTTGTGTGCTTTTTTTTTTTTTTTTTTTCCCTTTTTATATCCTTTGGGGAATTTTCTTTGTTCCCTGCCCTCCGTTTGCCCTCATATTTAAGTCTCTTACTCTTCTGCAAATAATATCTGTTCACTTTTGCAGAAAGATAACCTCCACGTTCTGTATATTAACCTGTTTCCTTCTCCTTATTTATCTATTCTAGTTTTCTTTCTTTGATGAATTAATTTAGTGTCTATATCATCCCTCTTGGCCCATGACAAATTTAAGAAAACTTTATTACCAAAAGGTAGTGTTTCTTAACGCGTCTTTTGGTTTCATGGTGAAGGGGCATCTCCAGTGCACGTTTTGATAGTAAGTCTACCAAGTTGTTCCCCCCTACGTCCCCCTCCCCCAAATCCCCCAACGTACTATAAATGTAACATTAACGATGGTTTGCTAATTTGCTATAAAGAAGCATTGAACAAGAGAAGGATTCTGCAGTCCAGGCGCACCTCCATTGGTTTCCTTTATTTTGCTTACAAGATAGAAAAATTTGTAAAATGAATACTAGGAAAAAAAAATTTTTGGTGAGTAGTTTTCCATGGTATGCATGTGCTAGTTTGTTTAACCATTTGCCCATTGAAGGATATCTGGATTGTTTCCAGTTTTTGGTTGTTATCGATAAAGCTGCTATAAACATTCATGTACAGATTTTTGAGCAAACATAAGTTTTAATTTCTCTGGGATAAATGCCGAGAGTGCAATTATTGGGTTATATGATAGTGGCATGTCTTCTTTTAAAAGAAAACGTTAACTGTTTTCAGCAGTATCTCCATTGTTTTACATTCCCACCAGCAGTGTGTGAGCAATCCAGTTTTTCCCCATCCTCCCCAGCATTGGCTGGTGAGACAGTCTCTCCCCCTTTCCCGTGTGTGTGTGTGTGTGTGTGATTTTAGCCATTCTGACAGGTGTCTAGTGATAGCTCCTTGTAGTTTGAATTTGAATTGCCCAAATGGCATCTTTTTGTGTGCTTTTTTTTTTTTTTTTTTGCCATCTGTATACTCTTTGGTGAAATGTCTCTTTATGTCTTTTGCCCATTTTCTAACTGGATTGCTTGCCTTTTTATTGTTAAGTTTTGAGTTTATATATCCAAATATGAATCCTTTCTCAGATATCTGGCAAAGTTTGTAGCCTGTCTTTTTCTTCTTAACAGGGCCTTTCACACAGCAAAGTTTAAAATTTTTATTTTATTATGTTTGATAATGTCCAGTTTACCAACTTTTCCTTTTATGAAGTCTAAGGACTTTTTGCCTAGCTTTAGATACTGAAGACTTTTTCCTATTCTAAAAGTTTTGTAATTTTACATTTAAGTCCGTGATCCATTTTGAGTTAATTTTTGTATAAGCAATGAGACTTGGGTTGAAATACATTTATTTGCCTATCGAAGTCCACTTGCTCCAGCACCATTTGTTGAAAAGTATGTCTTTCCTTCGTTGAATTGCTTTTGCACCTTTGTCGAAAATCACTTGGGCATATTTGTGTAGGTCTATTTCTGGGTCTTCTGTTCCATTTGTCTCTATCCCTTCACCAGTACCACATACTTTTGATGACCAATGATATAATAAGTCTTGAAGTTGGGTAGAATGATTCTTTTACAAAATAGTTTTAGCTCTTCTAGTTCCTTTGCCTTTCCATATAAATTTTAGAATAATTTTACCTATATCTACAAAAAGTCTTGCTGGAATTTTTATAGGAATTATGTTAAACATATATCAATTTGGGGAGAATTGACATTTTTCTGTATTGAGTCTTCCAATCCATGAATATGGTATGTCTCTCTGTATATTTAGATTTTGCTTCATTTTTTTTTTTTTTTTTTTTTTTTTTTTTTTTTTTTTGGCACATCGGCAGGCGGACTCTCAACCACTGCGCCACCAGGGAAGCCCTGCTTCATTTTTTTGATCAGTGTTTCGTAGTTTTCAGCATATAAGTCCTATACTTGTTTTGTTAGATTTACTCCTAAGTATTTCATTTTATAAGTAATTATAAATGGTATTATATTTTTAATTTCAGCATCCACATGTTCATTGCTAGTATATAGAAATACAGTTGACTTTTGTATGTTTATTTTCTGTCCTGTGATCTTGCTGAACTCACTTACTAGTTCTATTTCCCTGTAGAGTCCTTGGGATTTTCTGTGTAGACAATCATGTCACTGACAAATAGGAAATTTTTATTTATTCCTTTCCCATCTGTATGTCTTTTATTTCCTCTTCTTCTATGGACTAGAACTTTCAGCACTATGTTAATTTAAGAGTGGTGAGAGTGGACATCCTTACCTTGTTCCTGATCTTAGGAGGAAGCATTTGGTCATTTACCATTAGGTGTAATGTTTGCTGTAGGATTTTCATAGATGTTCTTTATAAAATTGAGGAAGCTTCCCTCTATTCCTGTTTTTCTGGGAGTTTTTATCATGAATGTCGAATTTTGTCAAGGTCTTTTTCTGTATCAATTGATAAGATTATGTAGACTTATCTGTTCTTCAGTTTGTTAATATGGTAGATTACATTGGTTGAATTTCAAATATTAAAATGGGCTTGGATCCTTGCAATAAACCCCACTTGGTCATGGTGTAGAATTATTTTTTAGATTACTAAATTCTATTTGCTAATATTCTGTTAAGGATCTCTGAATCTATTTTCTAGTTTTGTTTCCTATTGTTTTTGTCTGATTTTTGTATTAGAGTAATGCTAGCTTTATAAATGAATTGAAAATATTCTCTCCTAATGTCTGAGATTGTGTAGAATTGGTCTCAATTCTTCTTTAAACATTTGGTAGAATTCTTCAGTAAAACCATCTGGGTCTGGAGATTTCTTTCTTTCCTCTTTTTGAATTTTAAAATTATGAATTCAGTGTCCTTAATGGTAATAGGCATATTCAAATTATTTCATAATGGATGAGTTGCAATAGTTCGTGTTTTTCAATTTACTGGTACATTTTGCCTACGCCGTCAAATTTATATGTGTAGGGTCATACATAGTATTCCCTTATTGTCCTTTTGATATCTGCAGGGTTTGTAGTAACATCTCTTTCATTCCTAACATTGGTAATTTGTATCTTCTTTTTTCTTTGTCTCTCTTGCTAGAACTTTGTTAATTTCATTGATCTTTTCGAGAAACAGCTCCTTGTTTCACTGATTTTCTGTAATGATTTTCTGTTTTCAATTTCATTGATTTTTGCTCTTATCCATATTACTTCCTTCTGCTTGCTTTGGCTTTATTTTCTATTCTTTTTCTAGGTTCTTGAGGTGAGAGCTTTGATTATTGTTTTGAGAATTTCCCTCTTTTCTAATGTACGCTTTTAGTGCTATAAATTTCCCTCTTAGCATTGTTTTAGCTGTGTCCCACAAATTTTGATATGTTGTATTTCCGTTTTCATTCAGTTCAATGTATTTTTAAAATTTCCCTTGAGATTTTATCTTTGACCCATGGATAATTCAGAAGCATCTTAATTTCCAAGTGTTTGGAGGTTTTCCTGTTATCTTTCTGCCATCAGTTTCTAGTTTGATTTCATTGTGGTCAGAACACACAGTGTGTCTGATTTCATTTCCTTTAAATTTGTTGAGGTTTGTATTTTGGTCCATGTTATGATATATCTTGGTATATGTTCCGTAGGCACTTGAAAAGAATGTGTATTCTGCTGTTGTTGGGTTGGGTGATCCATAAATGTGACTTAGATCCTGTTGGTTGATAGTGTTGTTGAGTTCTTTCATATCCTTGTTGACTTCTTTCTAATGAGTCTCTTTGGTTATTTTAAAATTTGAACTTGCTGATACTACTACCACTACTGAGTTGATTTAATTAACTGCTTATTATATGCCAAGCATTCTGTTAAGTCCTTTAAAAGAATTATATAATTTAATCCTCCCAATAAACCAGTGTGTCACATATACTGAAGTTCAGAGAGGTTAAATGACTTGCCTACCAAGGTCATACAGCTAGTAAATGGCAGAGCTGGCATTCCAACCCAGGGCTGTCTGACTACCAAATGTAACCTCTGTGCAATCTGCTGTTCTATCAGGATTTAGGACTCGATGAGTTTTCTTCCAGTTCACATTTGAGTAAGGATGCAAACATTATAGTGGTGGCTGTGGGAAAAGTCCCACCAAGGTATGGTTGGCAGCCTCCCCAGTGATTCCCACTTCTTGGCATTCATGCTCTTGTGTCATGCCCTCCCCTTGAATACAGTCTGGACCTAGTGACTCTCTTCTAATGGACAGAATATGGCAAAAGTGATGGGGGGATGTCACTTCTGAAATTAGGTTACAAAGAGACTGTGGTTTCCATCTTGGGCCTGTTCATGCTCTCTCCCTCTCATCTGCTCTGACGGCAGCCAGGTACTGGGTTGTGAGCTGTCCTATGGCGATGCCCACGTGGCAAGGAACTGATGTCTCTGGCTCACAGCCCTGGGGGACCTGAGGCTGCCAGCAGCCACATGAGTGAGCTCAGAAACAGATTCCCCATACAAGCCTTGAGATGGCCAAAGCTCCAGCTGACACCTTGACTGTGCCTTGTGAGAGACCCTTAGCCAGAGGCACCCAGCTAAGCTGTGCCTAGATTGCTGACCCACAGAAACTATCAAGTAATAGATGTTTGTTGTTTTAAGCTGTTGAATTTGGGGGAAAACACCAAGAAAGAGAGAAAACAAAGGAAAGAAGCCAAAATTTTGGCTTCTGCCACCATCCCCTTCTTTGGGGGTTGAAATTCCAGGGAAATCAAGAGATGGTAGAAACCACTGCCAGATTGGAGTAAAACATGTAAGAAAAGGGAACCTGGGTCCTTGTTCACCACGTTTCTTTCTGAGAGGTCTCATGTGCCAACGAAGGGCAAATGCAGAAGGAGACAATCAGCAGTGTGGTGTGTGTCAGCCAAGAGAGGGCTTGACATAGCCTCTTAGGGTCTCCTGGGAGAAAGAGCCTTGAGATTCCCTGGTGCCCCCAGAGATGCCATGGAAATTAGAGGAGTTGAGACCCTGGGAGCCTGTCTTGGGATTTCGGTGGTGGAGGGGAGGTGACCTCTGGAAGGGACACTGCCTGGAGCCCCTCCTGGACAAGATACCCCCTGCCATCTGTGGATGGCAGGATTTAACCAGGGACTTAGTGTATAAGATACGATGCTTCAATGCTGGGCAGACTTAAGGTTACTTAAATCTTTGAAGTCCCCATTCCCTCTGGCCCCAACACCGCCATTCTGTGGGAGCAGGGGCTTAAAGCCAAGATGAGAACGTTTCTTACAAGCCTGTGATGCTATCACCAGTCATTGCTATCATGTGGCAGCCCCATTGCTTCCACAAGGACACTGGGACCAGTGACCCGTAGGCCTCCTTTTTTTTCCACTTGTGTTCCTTCCCTGACTCAGATGGGAAATGTTCCTGATTAAATGGAGGGGTAAGTGACAGCCATAAACAGCAAGAGTAAGAGAGGTATGGAAAGGGTAGCAGAGGCCCAGAAATAGACTCATCTGTGTGCTTGAAGTTGGCTTGGTGCAGGAGGGAGGAGAAGCCTTTCCTCACTCATCTTTGGTGAAATGGAGTCTATTCTTTTTAAAGTTTTTTTTAATTTTTAAAGAAATTTTTTGGCTGCGTTGGGTCTTCATTGCTGCCCGCGGGCTTTCTCTAGTTGCAGTGAGCGGGGGCTACTCTTCGTTGTGGTGCATGGGCTTCTCATTGTGGTGGCTTCTCTTGTTGCAGAGCATGGGCTCTAGGCGCACGGGCTTCAGTAGTTGTGGCATGTGGGCTTAGCTGCTCTGTGGCATGTGGGATCTTCCTGAACCAGCACTCGAACCCATGTCCCCTGCCTTGGCAGGTGGATTCTTAACCACTGCGCCACTAGGGAAGCCCCTGGAGCCTAATCTTAATTGATGCTTCTTGCTCTTGCTCCAGAATGAACTACCCTCAATTGATAGTCACCATACATGCCTGTTCCTTTTTCTGTGGTTACATTGTGTCCTCCTCTTCCTTGGAAATTTAGCTTGGGTTCTAGGGCTGCCATGTATGGCTGTACAGATTGTGCACTGCAAAAGTCCAGGCGGTACCATATCCTTAGGAGATGAATTGTAAGTCATCTCCCAGAAATCTTTCCATATCATAACCCCTGGATTCTCACACTCCCATTCATTCACAAATAACTGAAGCACTATTAAGTGCCAAGTGTTGTTCTAGGTACTGGGGATTTGGCAATGAACAAGATAAATAGAGTTTCTGCCGGTGGCATTAGTATAGGAAGAGACAGACAATTACCACATGAATAAATAAAGTAAGTTTAGGTGTTATAAAGAAGTTGCACATGTGGGGGTGAGGTAAAATGTTTGGGAGATACATTCTTATGTTCTACAATAATACACTGGACCATAGACTATAAACAATAGATGTTCTATTCTTAACCATTTTGCCCCTTTTCCTTTTGAAACTCAAGACAGCAGACAATATGTTGTATGTATACAATGGATATTTAATGCAAGGTGGTAGAGTTAACAATTAGCTTTTGCATTTATCCTACCAGGATGAAATGGTATTTTAAGAGAATATGAATTGCTCAATGCGCTGAGTGGGAATAGTTTGAAAATTTTATTATTACATTATAAAATTAAGAATACTTTTGTGGGTTTGGCTGTGGTAGAGAGGCAGATTTTACAAATTAATACACTATTGACTTTTTAAAAACTATATTTATTTTTGGTTGCATTGGGTCTTTGTTGCTGCACGCAGGCTTTCTCTAGTTGTGGAGAGTGGGGGCTACTCTTTGTTGCGGTGCGTGGGCTTCTCATTGCGGTGGCTTCTCTTGTTGTGGAGCACGGGCTCTAGGTGCGTGGACTTCAGTAGTTGTGGCTCACAGGCTCAGTAGTTGTGGTTCTCAGGCTCTGGAGCGTAGGCTCAGTAGCCGTGGCGCACGGGCTTAGTTGCTCTGCGGCATGTGGGATCTTCCCAGACCAGGACTTGAACCCATGTCCCCTGCATTGGCAGGTGGACTCTCAACCACTGCGCCACCAGGGAAGCCCCCCAGTATTGATATTTGTGGGGCATATTTTCTAAGACTAGGAGAGCCTTCAAAATAATAAACCTTACTAGGTCACATAATTTTCCCATAAAACATAGTGAAATATAACTGAAATATTTAAATATCTTTTGTATCCTTAATGGTTTTCTATGAGTAATTTGTAGGGGTTTTTTTCTGGCTAAGAATCTTCCTTCCCTTAGACTTCTTCACTGTTATTACCAGTACCAGTCGTTGGCTTTTTTTAGGAGTCTTAAAAAAAAAATACTAAGTAGTGGGCTTCCCAGGTGGCACAGTGGTTGAGAGTCCGCCTGCCGATGCAAGGGACACGGGTTCGTGCCCCGGTCCAGGAAGATCCCACATGCCGCGGAGCGGCTGGGCCCGTGAGCCATGGCTGCTGAGCCTGCGCCTCTGGAGCCTGTGCTCTGCAACGGGAGAGGCCACAGCAGTGAGAGGCCCGCGTACCGCAAAAAAAAAAAAAAATACTAAGAAGTAAAGGTTATAAAAAACCATGAAAGTCATTGCATTCTTGACAGTAGAAAAATATCAGAACATATGAAGATGTTCATCCATGAGGTTGGCCCACTCTTGGGATAAGAACCCCCTCAATACACTAGCCTTAGAGGGCTTATGACTTAAATGAAGCCTTCAGAAAATGAGAAATCACCATGAATCAGCAACCATTAGAGTCACTGAAAAGTACTGAAACAGAGAATGTTAAATGCACAGATGCTAAAGGTCTTTGGTGTCTAAATCACAGATCCATAGCAGGAGGGCAAAATGTAGTCACTTGCTCATCTCTTTATGGCTGTAGCATACATGAGATCATTTTGACGGAGAAGACAAGAGAATATCACACGAGAAACTGTTCTGGAACACCATAAATTGGATTTGTAGCCTTTTGCTATATATCAGCTACTATGGTTGGTTCCTAATTTGTCACGAATTCATAAACGCTCTGAATCTCAGGTCCTTTCTCTTTAATGAGGGTTGGTAATTCCCACCTCCAAGGGCAGAGCTGAAGATAAACAGAGCCAGGGTTTTGAGAGGCCTTCATAAACATAGAAGAAACCCACAAAATCACGGTGTTACTGTCATTCCATCAGATATCGCTGGCTTCACATTCCCAGTTTTGTTCCTTGAGCAGAATAAAAACACTGGCTAGTGAGAATGGACACTCTGTAAAGGGTTTAACTTACTTCTTTTACAAACCACTGACAAAAGGCAGGACCAATCCATTCTCTTGCATGAATACCGCAGTCTATCCAGACAGCTCTTTTGTAAGCTCGTGATCTTCTGCCCAGCTGAAAACAAGAGTATTCACAGTAACCAATGCAGGCTTTTATTTTTGGATTGACTGACCAGCATAATTTAATATGGTTTCAGCATAATACTTCACTAGAGTTGGTTCATTAAGTAACCCATAAAAAAGACAGATTTCCTATCGATTTCAGAAGTCCAGGCTTGTTTATGCAGAAAGAATAAATTTATTGTCTGAATTACGAATCAAAGAAGTAGAAAATACACAAGGAAAATGCAATTGCTTAAATAGGCTTGCTTCTCCATTTTCATATAATATGTGACTTAAGTAAGAAGCTAATTTTTTCCCTCCCTCTCTCTCATCCTTGCCCTGTTTCTCTCCACTGCCCTCCCCATGCAGGGAATCAGACGTATTCCCAAGCAATATCTATTAAAGAAACAGCTATGCCTTATATGTAGAGAAAGTCAAATTTTATTACAATACAAAAGGGAAACACAAAGTGATTTGTAGAGTCAAGTGACAGACTTTTCTTTATTATCCTATTATATCAATTTCATTTATAATACGGTTTCTAACCCAGTTATCAGTTGATGGCTTTTGACATTATAGGGGATCTAGTTTTCATTCATTCATTAATTCACTCAACTAATGCTTTAGGAAATCCTTTTTAATGTCAGACACAGTGCTTGGCCTTGGAGATTCAGAGACGAGAAGACAAGGAATTTATACGGTAGTAGGGGAGGGCAGACACATGAGCAGTTAATCATTATAATGTGAATATATGTAAGTTACTTTGGCAACTCGGGTGCTATGTCTCATTTCCCTGTGGATCAAAAGAGGAGCCCTTGAAGAGTTGAGCAAGACTTGAAGCTTGCCCTGCAGACAAGTGGAAGAAGGCATCTCAAGCTTGGAAGAGAATCTGAGCACACCGTGTTTGAGCAGCTGCTTCTGGGGTATGAGGAAAGAATGGCAGATGAAGCTGGACACAGAGGCAGAAGACACATGAAATTGCTGGATACTAAGTAACAGAGATAAGGCTTCATCCTGTATTCCATGGGAGGTGTGTGTGTGTAGATGGATGAGAGGGTAGAGGATGGGGACTCACAGGGAAGTTCAGTCCTGAGGCTGCTGTGACTGCAATAGTCCAGGGAGAACAGATCCAGAAACAAGCTAGGGCAATAGCAGTGAGGACAAGAAAAGAGGTTTTGACAAATCCAAAAGTTAGAAGAAAGAATTGTCAGTTCTTCATGTTAGATTTAAATAAGTGATGAGAATAAAGGAGCGGAATTCAGGATGGTTCATGTTTCCTGACCGGAGCACGGCAGTGCCATCCTGAGTCTCAGGTGCTTTGGTGAGTATCGAGATGACGATGGCAAGGTGGCAATGAGCTATGAATGTCCAGTAAGTACCAGGGAGCAGACTCCACTGAACAGAAAAGTCTGGAATGACTGTTGAAACCATGGGGTGGATGTGCCCATCCAGGCAGGGTGGGGAGAGGGAGAGCACAGCTGAGGAGAGAATCCTGGGGCCACCAGCACGTAAGGAAAGAACAAGCGGAGAGGAGCCATTGGAGGAGACCTGAGAGAGGATGGTCTGAGACGAGAGGAGAACCAAGTAGGGGTCATTGCAGATGTTTTAGAGGTGTCGTGAGGGCAAAGGCCAGGGAGTCAAGGTCTGAATGGTTGCTGAGGAAGTAGAGACAGTGATGCAGGGAAGTCTTTTTAGATCTTTGGCAGAGAAGAGATGGTTCAGTGGCTGAAAGAGAACTCAGGCTCAAGGGCTGGGAATGACGTATACCTTCTTACACATTTCTGTAGTTTTGCACTGGTTCATCGTAAGCAGAACCAACTCACAAATAATGTTGGTCATTATTTTTGAAGTGCATAAATACTGTTTTAGAAACAGTATTCTTTGGAATACTCAATGGCAAAAATTAAATATGGCTCAATAAACCTAAGGGAAATTTTTTTTCTTAAATTACCAGATAAGGTTAAATGTGAGACACGATGAAATGCCATTTCGTTTCTTTTCCCCATAAGTCAAAGCTGAAAACGACGAATGTTTAGTAAATATTTAGTTACTAATTTCTTATTTTTACCTTTAAAACAAAAAGAGATCTTCCCTCATATGATTTTCCAATAGAGAACATGTGAATGAGGCCTGAATGAGTTTTATTCAAATGATGCATCCAATTTTGAATCTAAAAGCAAGTAAATAAAAACCACGTCAGACTCTCACAATTATGGAGCTTTTAGTAAACAAAAGAGAACAAAAAGACAACAGTGGGTTAGGAACTCAAAGAAGCATATGTGGAGCATAAGATTGAATGAAAAACCAATTTTGTAGTTTTAATTTTCTTCAGGACAGACACTTAAAATTACATTTTATTTTCTGCTTTTATGAATAGTTGCTTTATGTCTTTATATTGTTCCCCTTTTAAAGCATACCTTCTACTACTCTGTGTCATTAACATCTTAATGGCAGAATTTTACAGAAAACTAATCAATGTGTTCTGGGTCCTTTTTGAAAAATCAAAATTTATTTCCATTTGCCCCCAACATTTAGAGGAAAAGAAAGAAAGCAGCTTCAGGAAAACCATCCCAACTATTTGAAAGTGTTTATTAAAGTCCTCTATATTGTAATTTGCCACAGAACAGAAGGTGCTAAGAAAAAGGCATTATCTTTTGCATTTAAGGTTTATTCTACCCAGCCACACATTGGAGGGCATACTCTGAATAATTTCCCGAGTAATAGCGATACATTTGCATTGATCCATTCACACACATTTATCTGTCATCGGGGAAAGTTATATTTGAGATGGATAAAGAAGGCACTTAGAAAGATGGGTGACATTTCTGACTTGAAGCCCAATAAAGGAGTAAGGAAATCACAGAAAAGTGTCCCTCCGTTCCATGATGTGAAAGAGTCTGTTCTAAAAAAAAAAAACAACCCAAAAAACAGATTTTCCTTTCTTTCTATCCCTATTTAATCTAACGAGCAGGATACACAAACACACATACATTTACATATCTATATTAATATATTTTTAAATTTGGACTTATTTTTCTAGTGCACGTTAATAGCAAGTATGTCAAGTTGTCTAAATGTCTAATCTAACTTGACATATCTAATATGTCAAGTTATCTAAATCCTTTCCATTGCTGGTAACTTCAAGCTTCTAAAAAGTATGTTAAAAACAGGAAATATGTAGAAATAATTTTGAATATATATATTCTCTTAAGAATATAACAGGATCTCATTTGTTCTATGACTGGCATTCCTGTGCTCAATTCAGGGGAAGAATGAAAAAATGTATGTACTCATCCATTCAGTCATCCTGTAAATAGCTATCTATTTGGAAGTCTCTCTTTGCTTGCCACTGCAGATACAGTGGTGAACAAGAAAGCAATGGCTTGTGCCCATGGCCCTTTCAGCTTATTAGGAGAGAAAGGCATTAATCAAATAATCATACAATAACATAATTAACTATGATAGGTATCACATCCATGTACCATGGGTGCAGTACTCCGGGGGTTGAGACTAGGGTGTTCTGGCCCCATCTGGGATAGCAGAAACAGCTCTCTTCTTGCTTAAACTGAGATTTGAAGAATAACTAGTTGTTGCTCAGATGTACAGTAGTGGCAGTGGGGATGGGTCCTTGTTTTTCTCAGATACAGTAAATAACAGCAAGCTAACAGTCCCTGAGGTGCCACAAATGAAGCTTGGTTTTGGGGAGGTCTCAAATTTGCAGAGGGTATGGGGCAAACATCAAAGTTCACTCTACCCCTCAACCAAACCATTGCCCTCAAAGTCTGGCTAGCTCTACCGTCCATGCATTTTTCAATTAGGGTGTTTATAACCATAATTACAGTCAGCCCTCCACATCTGGGGATGCAGAACCATTGGATACCAAGGGCTGACTGTACTACGTCATTGTACACAAGGGACTTGAGTATCCATGATTTTGGTATCTGTAGGGGGTCCTGGACCCAATGCCCTTTGGATACCGAGGGGCGACTGTATAGCAGCTTTACTGCACTCTCCATTGAACTTCCCCTGTCCATTGTAGGGGGGGGGTTGGATAAAGCAGGTGAAATT
Organism: Neophocaena asiaeorientalis asiaeorientalis; assembly: GCF_003031525.2. Taxonomy (NCBI): domain Eukaryota; kingdom Metazoa; phylum Chordata; class Mammalia; order Artiodactyla; family Phocoenidae; genus Neophocaena; species Neophocaena asiaeorientalis. The sequence goes on from NW_020172626.1 coordinate 54,875, forward strand.
AAAATTATTTTGCTGCTACTTATATAGTGTAAAAGGCTTAATGGAAGAGAACTGAGGTGCCTGGGCAATGTAAGAGCTGTACGTATTCTTCATATGGCCTCTGCCTCTGTCCTTATGCTTCTCTCCCAATCCTGAGACTTAAATGATAAAGATGCGCTTGTAAAAAAGCAACAAAAGGTCCTTTGATTACATACTTCTTCTAAGGAGTGATAAACTTCATAATTATATCCAGGGACGGATCTTCGACTTCTCTGGCTTGGCAAACTGCTTCCCTTTTCCAGTACTTTCTGAAGATCTTCCATGAGGATCCTGGATTTGAAATGATAGACATGATGAAAATTAAATGGAAATAATACAAAAGTCAGTCAATATCAAAAGAAAATCATGCATCTGTGAAAAGGACAGTGAAGGAAAAAAGGACAGTGAAGATTGACACTTCTAAAAACACCAAATGTTGGGAAGATGTTATTTTTCAGAAAATAAAAACTGTTAAATAAATGATATAATGAATATAAAATAAAAATTATAGGCAGGTGTTCCCAAGTAATGAGCCTAATAATAACTACCATTGATTAAGCAGCTACAAGAACTGAATGATGGCGTGGGAACACATATTTACTGAGCACCTATCAGGTGGCAGGCACTGTGCTGTGTATTTTACATGAGCTTAGTTAATAACCCTATGAGCTTAGACTTTCTTGTTATCTCTATTTTACAAATGGGGAAACTGAGCCTCAAAAGGGTTAAGAACCTGTCAATATCACTCTTCCAGTGAGCACAGAGCCAGAATTGGAACTTGGAATGTGAACCCAAGTTCCAGGCTTTAGACTCAGGTCCGCTGTGACATGATGAAAAATGAAGCACGACAAGCTCCTCCACTCCTTTGCCACATCCTCCTGTTCGGCTGCTTCTATCTGTTCCCATGGCTTTTGTCACTGAACTTTTGTCATGTTGTCACCCGGCATACTTGACCCAAGACTCAGAAAAGGGAAAGAAAGAGACTACAATACTCAAGAGGAAATGGAAGAAATACCTAGAGTCGGAAAAAGCTAATTTCACTGCCTACCAGTATCAATGACACCAAGAGAAGGCAAGCTTAGGTAATCAAAGTGAATGCATTTGGAAATTGAAGGCCGAGGCCAGGGTGAGGGATTCGAGTCACTGAAATGTATGGAACCAGCTGGACTGGTGTTATTATTTTTTTTTAATTTTTAATTTATTTTTTATACAGCAGGTTATTAGTAATCAATATTATACACATCAATGTATACATGTCAGTCCCAATTTCCCAATTCAGCACACATACCACCATCCCCACCCCACCACAGTTTTCCCCCCCTTTGGTGTCCATACGTTTGTTCTCTACATCTGTGTCTCAACTTCTGCCCTGCAAACCAGTTCATCTGTACCATTTTTCTAGGTTCCAAATACATGAGTTAATATACAATATTTGTTTTTCTCTTTCTGACTTCATTCAGTATGACAGTCTCTAGATCCATCCACGTATCAACAAATGACTCAATTTTGTTCCTTTTTATGGCTGAGTAATATTCCATTGTATGCATGTAGCACAACTTCTTTATCCATCCGTCTGTCAATGGGCATTTAGGTTGCTTCCATGACCTGGCTATTGTAAATAGTGCTGCAATGAACATTGGGGTGCATGTGTCTTTTTGAATTATGGTTTTCTCTGGGTATATGCCCAGTAGTGGAATTGCTGGGTCGTATGGTAGTTCTATTTTTAGTTTTTTAAGGAACCTCCATACTGTTCTCCATAGTGGCTGTATCAATTTACATTCCCACCAACAGTGCAAGAGGGTTCCCTTTTCTCCACACCCTCTCCAGCATTCGTTGTTTGTAGATTTTCTGACGATGCCTATTCTAACTGGTGTGAGGTGATACCTCATTGTAGTTTTGATTTGCATTTCTCTAATAATTAGTGATGTTGAGCAGCTTTTCATGTGCCTCTTGGCCATCTGTATGTCTCCTTTGGAGAAATGTCTATTTAAGAGTTGCTTGTAGTAGTCTCTTAGGATGCTTTATATTTCTGTGGTGTCTGTTGTAACTTCTCCTTTTTAATTCCTAATTTTATTGATTTATGAGTCCTCTCCCTCTTGATGAGTCTGGTTAATGGTTTATCAATTTTGTTTATCTTTTCAAAGAACCAGCATTTAGTTTTACTGATCTTTGCTATTGCTACTGTTTTGTTTCTATTTCATTTATTTCTGCTCTGATCTTGATGAGTTCTTTCCTTCTGCTTACTTTGGGTTTTGTTTGTTCTTCTTTCTCTAGTTCCTTTAGGTGTAAGGTTAGATTGTTTATTGGAGATTTTTCTTGTTTCTTGAGGTAGGCTTGTATAGCTATAAACTTCCCTCTTAGAACTGCTTTTGCTGCATCCCATAGGTTTTGGATTGTCGTGTTTTCATTGTCATTTGTCTCTAGGTATTTTTTGATTTCCTCTTTGATTTCTTCAGTGATCTCTTTGTTATTTAGTATCGTATTGTTTAACCTCCATGTGTTAGTGTTTTTTATGTTTTTTTCCCCCTGTAATTCATTTCTAATCTCATAGTGTTGTGGTCAGAAAAGATGCTTGATATGATTTCAGTGTTCTTAAAACTGGTGTTCTTGATGAGATCCCTGAGCTAGATATAGACTTGTCACCCTGGTACTCACCAGTCTCCTCTAACTAGAGCCATGAAGTAACAAGGTGCTCACTCCTTTACGGTAAAGATGTTAAAGAGCCTCTCAGTGATTTTTCCTGGGCCTGGCAGGCAGCTAAAAAACTTTGTTTTCATATTTTATCTTTCCAAAGAACCTGTGGCTTGGTGGTTTCAGTGCCATTAAAAGAACGTGTAATGGCATTTTTAAAAGAGTTTGTTTCAAAGTTGACCTATGTAAGTCACTTAGTAAAAAAAAATTATCTTGAATTACTTGAATAAATACTTTTTGGTCCTCAAAGGAAGTAAATTTACTTAAGGTCATGCTGGGTGTAGGAAATTCCTTTTGATTTACTCATTTGGTATTTACCGAGGACCCACAGTGGACAAAGCACTTAATCTGGAATTTTTCATCAGCTTACTGTTCTTTTTGTTTCAATTTTCAACCTTTAGAACTAGAAACATTAAAAATCAAGGTAAGGTGTGGTGGTACCACGTTGGTAAGTTCACTTGGTAGCTGCTTGCCATGGCTCAAAATATGAGTGGAGTTTAGATTGTCAGTCTGAATACGATCTGTATTAGTTCTTTCTTTCTTCCCCCAAAGAAGGGAGTTACAGATGAAAGTAGGTTTGTATGGATTAAAGAACTTTACAGTATTGCCAGTGTGGAGGTAAAGAACCAAATGAACTTCTTCGTCAACATCCAATCTTCTTGTGTTGTGAGCGAATCTGGGGTGGTCAAGAAAAATGCGAGTATGATTATGGCTCAGTTGGTTGGTTATAAACTGTCAACAAATTCCAGTTACAGTAGGCAATTTCCAGCTGTCTTTTCCTCGCCAGTACCATCTATCCTGGCTACTTTTCTCTATTTCAAGAAAGTAAGGGGAAAAAAAAAAAAAAGATTTGCCAAAGCCAGCAACCTACAAAAGAATCTCCTTCTGAATTTCCAGTTTAAAAAGATACATGAACACATACAAAAAAGGTTTCAAAATTATAAAAACCTTTATAGCACGTTTACAAAATTGAGCTCTAGTGTATTACTTTTGCATTATTTCCAAAATGGACAGACTTTCTAAATACTGGCTTGGCCAAAAAGTTCATTCGGGTTTTCCTGCAACATCAGGAAAATGTGAACGAACTTTTTGGCCACCCCAGTATAAACAAGCACAGATAACTTGTTTCCCCTCAAGGTAAGACCAATTCCGTATATTCATCACCAGAAAGTTCTGGTGCTGATACATCTGCTTGTTTGGCAACTCTTGGTAGAACCATCACTGTACCCCTTAGAAAGCTAATATTAGAAAGCTAATATTAGAAAGCTAATATTTTCTCAGGAGTTTCAGTATGAAAAACTATGCTCCTTAATTGATTAGATCCTTAAGTCATTTACCAACTGATAATGATAAACATATTACTAATCACATAACGAAATGAACTGTCAAAATAATTCTAATGGATAATTGCTCCTACAAAATATTTACCTTAATGTTTTCTAGTCAAGTTTGCTAGTGTTTTAACCAAAGTAAATGATGAGGTTTTTCAGTTTGAGGTTGTGGAATCACTCTAGTTGGGTATTAGTTTCTTTGATGAATCAACTCTTAAGCTTCTCAGTTTTAAAGTTTCCAAGTGCCCTAAATAGAGCTGGCCTTTGGATCCCCAGTATTTATCCATTCATTTAGGCCAGTGATTCTCAAGATGGCCTGCTTTAAAGTCACCCATGAGCTTTAAAAAATATGCCACACTGAGCCTTACTTAGACGAGAATCTCCTGTGCATAGGTATCAGGCCTTTCTAAAAAGTTCACCAGGTGATTTTAATATATTGTTAGGCTCAAATTTAGGCTAATTAATCTGGCAACTGATGGCTCTCAGTCTTCTTAGGTTCTATACTAGATAAAAGTGGAAGAGAGTATTAGAATACAGCTGGTCCTTGCTTCCTCTCTCCTCTCTTCAGTGTGTCTGCTGGATGTGGTCAACTGCCTCTCAGCATTTATGCCTGTACCCTCTTTGGACTTCCTGTGCTGAAAGGGCTGGGAAGCTGAAAAGTACTTTTCCTCGACTCTCTTACACCTGTGGTTCTGGGGACAAATCTGTGAACTCTGACAAGACAGGATGTTAAGAACGAGGCAGAGGCCATCTCCTGCTGCTATGGCGTGTCGAGGTCGCAGAGGTGTGACTGTTTAGAGGCAGTCAGGTGGCTGGACTCAGAACTCCAGGGTCTAGTCACCAGCTTCCTGGCATGAGAGGCAATTATGGTAACGACAGTGGTGGCAGCAGTAGCACAGCAACAGCTTCCTAACTGCTGGGCTGTCACACCAGATCTGCCTACTTGGTCCTTGTCAAGTAGGCAACTGGAAACCGGCAAGTTGACGAAAAGCCCATGAAATGGAGCCTAAAATGGCTTTTTTTTTTTTTTTCGGTTACGCGGGCCTCTCACTGTTGTGGCCTCTCCTGTTGCGGAGCGCAGGCTCAGCGGCCATGGCTCACAGGCCCAGCCGCTCCGCGGCACGTGGGATCTTCCCGGACCGGGGCATGAACCCGCGTTCCCTGCATTGGCAGGCGGATTCCCAACCACTGCGCCACCAGGGAAGCCCCAAAATGGCTTTTTTGTAGTTTCTTAGTTCCTTATGGCTGATTATTATTTCTACCCCAATTGTATGTACTCCTAAAATAGCGACTCCTAGACCTATTAAGAACTTTCCAAGTGATGTCATCACTTAGTACAAAACCACCTCCCCAAAGCTTCCAGGGAGGAGAAGGGGGGTGGTCAAAATTTGAAATTTTAAAGGTATTTAATTTTCAAAATGTTTGAAATATTTTTATGGCAAAAGGAGTCATGTCATATCGTTAAGGGGGCTGTATCACCTGGGGCCAGACACATGCGGTCACATAAAGATGCCTATAACTATACATTATGTACAGTTGTACAGAGTAAATGATCATCTTTTGAAAATACCCCTGGCTACAATAATAAAAGTCAATTAAAATGATCTCTACCTACCAGCCCCGTGGAACTTAACTGTTCTCCGTTATTACCTTGGGAACAACAAAATGAATAATTCTAAATGAGTGCTCTCCATGAGGAGACAACTGGTTTAAAACACTTGTTTGTTAGACTCTATTCTCTGTGGAATAAAGGGTGATATTTGATTCTGTATCAGTTCCACATGACCTATATTGAATGGCAGGAAATAGACACTTGTTAAAATAACTGGTATATTCTTTTCTTCCAAATAATAATTAATGAAGCATGTGAGTTTTTACTGAGGACCTATAGATATATAAGCACTTCCCTGAAAGGCATTCAGAGAATCAAAGCATGCTTTCAAAGCTACAGCAATGACTAAAATGTGTTCAGTATGAACAAGAGTTTTTATGCACAGGTTTGACTCTACCCTGTTCTAGAAACACAGATAAAATACCTTTCTGCAAAAAGCCTATAAGTATTTTAATAAGCCTGTAAATACGTCTCTGGCAGGTAGGTATTTGTGTGGACCAGCGAGGGGTGTCACAGCCCCTTTGCACCCCTTGGCCCAGCCTTCCACTGAGACTAGGGTTCTCACCATTGACTCAGAGCCATGAACCCTTCCCAGGCCTCGCCAGACATCATCAGGGATCTTTCTGCCAGTTTTGGCAGTACAACCACTTGCTGAAAAGTTGGAGTAGTTGAGGCTAGTCATTTACAATCATGCCTCTCAGCCCTGAAATCCTAGGGTTCCAAACAAAAGGTAACTCACTCATTCCCTTCTCACTAATTCACTAGCCTGTGTTTCTCCCCGCAAGATCCTACACTGACTCTCCATCTCTTCACCACATCCTTTTGCCTTGTGCCTGTTGGAATCACTCTTTGAGTGTAAATAAAATTCCTACATCCTCCAGTCTCTTCAGAGAACTCTCTCTTCTCATATTCTTGCCCCAGTAGAAACCAGACTTTCTCAAGGACACAGATTCTTCCGTGGCTGTCTCTTCTCCCACTTCTCTGGCCACGGGGCCAGAAGGGAGGGAGGTCAGCATCCTCCTGGGCTCCCATTGGTGCTTCCCCATTAATCTTCTAGCTTCCAGGAAAAGCTCATCTTCCCTTCAGCATCAGGCCACTCCTGGTTGCTTACCTCGAAGCTGGTATTTCCTGTCCCTGGAGTACATTCTCTCCCTCCACCTCTAATCTAGCCATAAGCCAAGGAGATTCAAGACTGCTGGGATGGTTTGCTGGTGATTAAGCCCACTCATGCTTTCCTTTCAACATCTTTATTGGAGTATAATTGCTAGCCCACTCATTCTTGACTGCATCAGCCTCAATGACCTCCACCTCAGCCATCTCCTTCATTGCTACCCCTATAATCTTGTCATCAGCCATAAATGTTCTTCCCCAGAACTATTAACATCCAATAGCCTACACTTCTTTCCTTCCAGTTTGTTGCCCTCACACCTGTTTTAAATATAAAGATCTTAATACCCTTGATTCTTCCATCTTGTCCCATCATTCTTCCTAGACTCTCCTCCCTTCCTATCCAGACTAGACCCCATGGATGACTACTTGAGCTAGTATCTCACTAGGAACCTCAACTTCCCTCCACCCTGATCTTTTTGTGGTCCTAACCAACAAAACCTCAACTCTGTATCAGTACTGCAATCTCTCTTCTCTGCAACAACCACTATTATTGGTTCTTACCCTGATTTTTCTCTCGCAACACTCTTTAACCCCTATTTCTTTACTCTGAGTAGATAAATTTTGCTTCTCACTTCATCCAGATAATTTGGCTGTCAGTTATGATCTCTTTAAACTTGTTGACTCTCTTCTCCACAATCTTAACTAGATCCACAGTTACCTCTTTGGTCTTATAGGATAAGCTATCTTTCACTAGTGTTTAAATCCCCTCCCTCACATGTGCATTCTTTCCTGCATCATCAATGTCTCCTTCCTTGCTGGTCCTTCCCTTCAGCTTACAGGCCAAAATTGCCTCCTTACCCTAACATGCCGAGTCTCAAGCATCCACTGACGTAGAATCTTCCTGTAGTCGCTCCCCACTCTCTGCCTCTCTCCCTAGTATAACTTCTAAGAGTGGTAGAACAGTCTGCTCTCCTGTTCCATGTTCTCACCTCCTGTTCACTTTTCTGTCTTCTGCTCCTAACAATCTAATGCTACATTAGAGTTACCAGTGCAATTTCCATCATCAAATCCAAAGGGAACTGATTGATCCTTTTCTGGCAGGATATCACTGCAGCACTTGGTGCCACTGACATCCGTCCTCTCAAAAGGTTTTTGTTGCTTTGACTCCTGCGACTATTTCCCACGTGTTCCATTCTTACTGCTTAATTATTCCTTAGAAAAACAAAAAACAAAACCCTCAAAATATCCAAATCCGTCTACTCAGTCACCACAGACAGAAGACTTGGAGTCATCCTTGATTCCTCCTCTTCCACCTACATCCAAACAAGTGCAGAGTCCAGGTGGTTTTGCTTCTGAAACATCTTTTGGAGTTCTCTCTTGATTCTAGGACTCTGGTCCTGACTCAGGGGCCTCGTTCTGTCTCCTCTGGATCACTCCTGTGGCCTCGTGCCGCTCCCTCCACCCACTTACATGTGGTTCCCTTGCTGACACCCTCCAGTTGTGCAGTATCACCCACAAGATGAGGTCTGAGCCCCTAACTCTGAACAGCAGGCTGCCCACAACCTGGCTTCCCCCCCAACTTCTCCAGCATCTTCTCTTTCTGCTCCCCAACTTATACCAGTTCCCTGCACACATACGATGCTGCTTCTTGCCTTTGCTGGCATTGTACCTCTGCCTTCAAGGTCCTGAGTCTCATCCTTTGTCTAACTGACACAGCTCCTGCAGAGTCTGGCTTTTTTCTGTCCCTGTCTCCCTATCCACCTTGTAGGCATGGATAAGCTACTCTCCTTTCCTCACACAGTAAAATGCTTCCATGTTTACACTGATTACTTACAGGTAATGGTGAAATGACAGGGAAGTGTGGTTGCTTCCCCCTCCCCCGTTTCACTAATAAGAAGCTCATAAAAGGCAAATATAACTGTGTTATATTCATGTTGGTTTCCCCAATGTGAAAAATAGAACCTGAAACAGTTGTTGGCACTTAATGCATAACCTGAATACAGTTATCATTCAGTTCAACTGAGTACAAATGAATTAAGCAAGGAAAAAGCATGCTTACTTGTAGTGGATGTTGGTTTCCTGTAGGAAGGCTAACAGGGCTCGGGAACCATTGTGGGGAATATGGACATCAGTAACTGTTCCCTCTGATACCTGGGAGATACTGCCGGGCTGCCACAGGTCCACCTGTAGTGCAGGAACCAACCTATAATTCATATTCAGTGTAGGTGGGGAAAGATCCATGTCACAATGTCAAACATGTTGTCTTGTTTGCATACAGCAATACCAAACACATTTTAGAATTAGACTCAATGCTTACATCATCAGGGTAAAACTCCTAGTTGATTTTGAACTTAGTGTCCAAATTATATGACAGCTATATAGAACGTGATCGTTTACAATAGTTTAAAGACCAATCAAGTCACAAGATAAAAATGAGGTAAAAAAGTCTTAAGTATGACTTTGATATTGCTTACAATTACTTATCGCACAAACATTTGAATACTAGCAAGAAAGAGAAAGGTATAAGTGACCCTTCATCCTACTATACAAGCAAATCGTGGTGGCTTGACAACGTTTGGTAAATTTAAATGGAGCATTCTCCTGATGCCACCTCCCCCCACGACTTCATGCCTGTTCACCAGTTCCTCCTCAGCCTTCACATGTCAGCAGAAACATGCCTTTCTCGGGGGGGACTTGTCAGCTAGGGTAGGGCTCCTTGTCATAGTTCTTAGAGCACCTCGTGCTTCTTTCATCACGTAACTGCCTCTTACCAGAACGTAAGCTCCACGAGGGCAGGGGATTTGTCCACTTGGTTACCACCCCATGCCAAGCGCCTGAAACGATGCCTTGTGCCTATTAGCAACTCGGTCGTTATTTGCTGCATGAGTGTAGACCCCACAGGGTAACTGACTACACATTCATCACGTGTTCAGTGTTTTGTAGGAATGCTTACAGCAGTGTTCCCAGTGCTTGTCTAGTGTTCCACGCCTCGTAGGAGCTGCACAGGCATTGAAAGAATGACTGAATTCAGTGGGGATGGAGGACAGCCCCATCTTCTGCACAAGCCGAGAGCTACATGTTCAATACGGCACAGTTTGCCTGTGCAGTCACGCCTACGTCTCCTATTTGGGACTCCCTCTTCCTGCGTTTCTTGTCTTGGTCTGCTGCAGGATCTTGATCTCTGCTAAGACCTTATCTGATAAAGTTTAGTTACTTCATCTTTACTTAGGTGTCAGTGTCCGCGTTCTGTCAGGGAACTCCAGAAGACCGAAAATATTTCGGGACTGAAGGAAATACACCCCTGGTGGTATAATTTCATCTGCAACAGGGTAGAGAGGCACTTATTTTGGGGACAATGAATTTACCTGTTTTTCTTTCAAGAAGCTTACTCCTCCGCTAACTTGCAAGGGCAACTCTGACTCAACTAACATGCTAATCCAACAAGCATAGCACAACGGAAGTGTGGGGCTAGGAGGGATGCTGAGAGGTCATTTGATCCATCTGTCGGCCCTTGAGCAAGGATACATCTAGGACTGGACCCAACTGTCCCCATTTGATGCATCTAAACCACATCTTTTATGTTTCCCAAAGAGGAGAGTCGACACTATCCTAATTTAACTCATATCCACATTTAACAAGATTGTCAGACAGACATTTTCTTAATCCTTTACACCACAGCACACTTTTCATTTTTTCTTGTTCCATTCTTCAGTGAGGAATGGCTGATTTCTTGCCCTTGTGAGATAAAGAACTTTTCTCTACATGTTAGATTTTCTAATCCTTTAATCATCTTTGCCTCTAAACCCATTACAGAGACAGATTTTGATCTTAAGGTGTATCACCTAGTACCTGTGGAGATGAGGAAGCAGTGCTCTATTTAGAGGGTGGAGAGCCACAGGAACCTGAAATATCTGAACCACCACGCTGGTGATGAGTCTGTGAGTGCTGTTTTCTGGGGCATATGCTAAAACAAGAATCCTCATCCCACAGAAGAGAGTAGCTTCCCCATAGGAAAATTCCATGGAAGAAACAGACCCTATGGCCTGACCTGGAGAAGGCTTCCTAGGAAACGTCATCAGAAAACAGTTGGTCTAAAAGAAACCAACAAAAAAGAATTTGCAAAAATCAGGAACTGTATTTTGTTTTGATATTAGAAAAGTAAATTATTAAATGTGTAAATTAAAATGTATTCTCCAGTAATATTTTAGGGAAGGGGTGCTTGGATAAGTAACATGGATATTTCAGTCTGGGTGGCAGGCGATGCCTGTATCAAGATATAGGGGACAGTAATATGTGAGATTTGTAAAGTACCACACACTTTATAGGTGTTTCTAGACCCAGGTTCATAGAAGTCAAGTCACTTTCCCGAGGATGCACAGCTACCAAACGGTGACACAGGATATGCCTAACTCCAGTGCCCATAATCGCTGGCTGGGTAAGTGTCTCCAGGATTTCCTGAGACTATCTCAGAATACGAAGCACCTTCCAACTTCCTGACTTAGTGTTTGAGACAGTCTGGTTTGGTGGGTCTCACATCCTGGTCTGTCCTGTTAGGGGCTTTTTGCCCTAAGAATTATATATGCAGGTATTTCAAAGTTCTAATCAGCCCACCATGGGCAGGCTACCATCAATCACTTATGTAGAGCCTGATCCTGTCTGGATGAAGTGATTCTGAACTGACCCTGGATTATGATGACAAAGTATCACCGGCCTGGTCAGGATGGCCTAAGGCTGTTTGCCAACCGTCTCAGGTCTTCATCCAAGGAAAGGATGGTCCTCTGCAGAGCCTTGGAAGCTGGTGGTTGTTCCCATGCATTCTTTACCTTATATGACTCTGAGTCACAGCCAGATCTATTCAAGAGATGGAGGCAGTTTATTGTAAAGGTCAACAGCACGGACTTGGGAATCCAACGGCTCTGGGCTGGAATGCTAGTTAGTTCTGCAGTATTGACTGCGTGACTTTGAGGTTTTTAACATTTCTGAGCCTTAGATTCCTCATCTGTACTGTGAAGATCATTTTAAAACCTACCCACAGGTTTTTTGTTTTTAATATTAACTGGAATATTAGAAGTAAAATACATAGCAGAGAGTCTGGCACACAGTGACAGCTTGAAAGCTATTAACTTTGCTCTTACTGTTATCTGAAAAGCATATGGGTGGCCAACATGGTGGAGTAGGAAGACCCAGAGCTCAGCCCCTCCCAAGAGCGCACCATAATTACAACTATTTACTGAGCAGCTACGGCTGAGCATGACCTGAAGACTAGCAGAAAGATTTGCCACAACTAAAGGTATAAAGAAGGAACCACGGGGCTTCCCTGGTGGCGCAGTGGTTGAGAGTCCGCCTGCCGATACAGGGGACGCGGGTTCGTGCCCCGGTCTGGGAGGATCCCACATGCCGCGGAGTGGCTGGGCCCGTGAGCCATGGCCGCTGAGCCTGCGCCTCCGGAGCCTGTGCTCCGCAACGGGAGAGGCCACAGCAGTGAGAGGCCCGCGTACCGCAAAAAAAAAAGGAACCACAACAAGACGGTAGGAGGGCCCACAACCAGGAGCAAAATCACGATTGCAGGGGTTCTTCCCAAGGAACAAGGGTCCGAGCCTCACACTGGGCTCCTGCAAAGGAAGATAAGCCCCAGACTGTCTGGCTTTGAAGGCCAGTGTGACTGAGACTCCCCCTGGGGACATAGCTCATGGTACCACAAGGACACGGCTGCTGGCAAACTCCATTTTGGGGTCCTCCCTCTAGCCTATTAGTGCGAGGTGCTAACCTGCTCCCCAGGTTAGCAGCCTGGTGACCCTGCAGCGTCCCCCTGAGGCAGGGGCCTGGTAGCCCTGGTAGCAAAATGCTTTAAAAAAGGAACAATTGGAGAATAAAAAAGAGCAGAAATTTATAATCCAATAGAATAATTAGAAAACAAAGTTGAGAAAATTTCCCAAGATGAAGCACAAAATGGTAAAAAGATGGCAAATAGAGAAAATGTAAGAAAAGAAATTAAATCATAAGTCCAACATCTGATGAATGAGAGTCATAAAGACAGAGTAGAAGGGAGAACATTATCAGATCATTTATACAAGAATTTTTCAGAACTGAAAAACATGAATTTCCTGATTAAAAGGGGTTACTGAAAGCACAATGAATAGACCCACGCCAAATTACATCATAAAATTTCAGAATACCAGGAATAAAGAAAAGATCTTAAAAGCTTTTAGACAGTTTACACTAATGACCAAGGAGCCACAGGACTTAACATTTCCAGCAATAGAGAGAACTAGAAAACTTCAACCCTCTTCTGCTGCAAGACAACTAGAAAATATTGAATAAAATATAATTAACATTCCTGTAAAAGTAGAGTGGAGCTCCCCCCCAAAACATAAGGGAAATTCCCAGTAGCCTAAAATAAAGAAGAGAACGCCAGTTAGGGCTGTGTGCACATGGGTTATAATGGTAATTCAGGTTCAGAATTGTGGGAATCTGTCACAACCATACAGGGAATAAGGCTGAGATCTGGGGCCCAAAGTTTGGAGCTGGAACTGAGATTCTAGCATAAAACTAGAACTTCAAAGGGCAATAGCCTCAGTGAAAGAGCAGGAATTAAAACAAAACAAAGCAACTACACACCAGTAAGATTTGATAAGGAGGCACTTTGTGTTAATAAATGCAAAACCCCTCCAAAGATGTACCCTCAAGCCAGGCCACGCAGAATTCTTTCATCTGAAACCTTGTTGAAGAAGAGCTCGTGAAAAAAAATTATAAAACACATGAGTGAGGTATCCGCTGTAAGTAAAAGCCAATATATTCAACACATGGCAGGATTATTCAACTAAAGAGCTTCATAGTATCTAAAAGAATGGCTAGAGCAATTTCCTGAAAAAGAAAGGAAATGAAGGGCTCTTGGAATTTCTGAAGATGAGATACTTTGATGTGGTTATCACTGCATACAGATGGAATATTTAAGACAATTACGTTATTAACAGGGGAAAGGTAAAGGAGCTTCAAGGGAGGGAAAGTGTCTACAAAAACACAGAAAAAAGCATCAGAAAAAAACAGTTTCAAAAAAGAAATGAGAAAATACGTCAGTAAATATAGTTAATTAAAAACGATTACATTCACCAGTTTAAAAGAGCATGAATATTGAATAATAGAAACTATTCTCCTCAGTACTGGTTACAAGAGACATAAAATAAAAACAACGAAAACAAAAGAATGGAAAAAGGTATATACCATACAAATACTAAAGAAAAAAAAGCTGGTAGAACTATATTAATAGCAAAGCATTTAGGGCAAAACCACTTTTGGGGATAATATAGTAATATGTATATCACTATATATAGTGTACAAATATAAAAATACATCTATCTGTATCTATATACATATGTATGTACATATGCACATCCATCTATACTGATAAAATGCTCAATATACCAGGAAGATATAAATACTACAATCTGAGTGTATCCAATAAAACAGTATCAAAATATATACGGCAAAAATGGACAATATCATCAGGATTTTAAATTATAAATCTTCCATTATATCTCAGTAACCAAAAGATCAGAATTGCTTCCCAAGCACACTTAGAAAGTTTTTGAAAATTAACTCAATACCAGGCTACAAAATAAGTTTTAACAAATGTCAGAGAATTCATGTCAAACAAATGTTCTCTGATTACAGTGTAATTAAATTTAGAAATCAATGACAAAATATATCTACATTTAGAAATTAAAAAACAGACTTTAAATAACTTGTGGGTTAAAGAAGACACTGTAGTAAAATCGGGACCAAATCAAAACTAAATAGAACATTTCTAAGAGAAATTTATGACCTTAAATGATCCTGTTACAGAAGAATAAAGATGAGAAATTGATGGGTCATATGTCTAAATCAAGAAGTTAGAAAAATAGTAATACACAAAAAATTATAGAATACAGGGTATAATAAAAAGAGGATAAATTGATAAAATGGAAAACAAAAGTAATGGTGAGGATCAAGAAAACCAAAAATTGGTCTTTGAAACATTTAAAATAGAAAAATTATTAGCACATCTGCTTAAGAACAAAAGAATGAAGGTTCAAATGACCAATATTAGCAGCGAGAAAGTGATAGCCTGAGGAAAACGATTATAAGCCAATCTTACTTATGAACGTAGGTGCCAACCCTAGAAATGTATGTTAGCAAACTAAATATAGGAAAAAGGTATTAACATTACTGAATGCAATTATTAGTTTAACATTATTAGTGTATTTCATCATATTAATAGTAATGTATTAAAGAAGTCATATGATCATATCAATACACTCGGAAAAAAAAGTATCCATAGAAATTAGTACTGAAAAAGTGTACTTCCTTAGGCTATTAAAGAGTATCTACCAAAAATCTTCAGCAAGCATCTGTATACAAGAGTAGTGTTAGAAGCATTCATTTTAAAGTCAGAAACAACAGACTGCCAACAAACACATGAAAGAATGCTCAACATCATAAAAGTAAATGTATTTTAATGCCAGTTCCAGATTCTCATACTGAGGGTCACTGACAACAAGAGAATAAAGAAAAAAAAAGGCTAAAACCTGAAGAAACAAGACTGTCATTATTCACAAATCACTGTATACATAGAAGGCAAGCAAGTCAACACAGGTAAACCATGAAAATTCAAAGATCAGCAGCATTTAGAGATATAATATCAAAGTAAATATATACACACACGTCAGTGTAAATGTGTTTTGCTCAGCCTTGAAATATCTTCACAAAAATAACATTAAGTGAAAAAGCAGGTTATAGATTAGTAGGTATAGGTGATGTCACCAAAATGGTGACATAGGAGACCCCAGCCTCCATCCTCCAACAAAGATCAACAATTAGATATCCACGAATACAAACAGCTCTGGGTGAGATTTGGAGTCTACTTAAGTTTCAGCAACACAGTGGAACAACAACAAAAACAAAAACGGAGAATAACTGCACAAGAAGAAAAGAAAGACAGCTTCATTTTGCCTGCATCATCCCATCCCCCAAATCAGCATTGCTCAGTACCAAGAGGGAACATCCCAGTTAGAAAGCGTTCCCCTCGGTAGGAAAGGAAGAGCAAGGAAAGCAACCAGCTTCTGCGGTCTTTGGGGCCCTACCCGAAGGCCCTGCTTCAGTTTCATCTCACCCAGCCTGGCAAAGCTGAAACGTGTAGCGCGGGCTAGGAGCAAGGAAGAAAAGCAGGGGCTACTGATAGCAGCCATGTAGTGGGAGTAGATCATGGTTCACAGGGACCTCTTTAAAGAGAAACTGAGTAGGAAGTGCCACCGAAGAAGGAACCAACGGCCAACACAGCTGCCACAGACCTCCTGCACATGTCATCAGCTTTTGCCCCGAACGTATTCATATTTGCTGATGCCAGCTGTCTGAGTTCCCCCTCTCCCTACCCCCTACCTCCAATCCTGGCAGAGCCTGGGAACTGTACCAGCAGCCAGCTCAGGCCTCTGTAGCTGTGCAAGTACAAACATTTGACCTGCTTTGACCCCTGTGGCTGACCCCCACTACTGTGCATGTACTCCGGGCTGCCCCTCCAGCTGGGCACTTGCATGCAACGGAACTGATGCTCATTACCAGGCTCCACTGCAGCGTGCCCACCGTGAGGGAGACTGTAGAGCCAGAGGAGAGCATGCTGACAGCCAGGGCTCCTGCAACTGCCTGGGGGCCCAGGTCAGGCCCTGTTTTCTGTCACTGGCCTGCACCATGATGTTCACCTGTAGTTAGCTTCTCCAGCTGCAGACCTGCCTCAGCCTAACTGCAGTGCACACACCCAGGGGGAGACTGTGTAGTGATGGGAGGGCACACCAACCACCAGGGCTCCTGTAGTTTCCAGTGAGCTCACGGTTAACCCTGACCCTTGCTGCCTGTCTTGGCCCCTATTACTACAAGTATATCTGTATCCAGCCCCTGCTACTACACAGGCACCTGCAGTCGGTCCCCACAGCTGAGTGTGTGCATACCACCTGCTCTGGTCACCAATGCTGCTTGCCCTGATCTATAGCCATTGGACCTGGAGGGGCTGCCAAGGACCCCAACAACCCTTGCAGCTGCCATGAACCCCCCACAAGTGTTTGCAAAGGACCACACAGTTGTTGATGCTTTGGACCTCAGTGGTCTGAGCTGAAGAGCCATCATACACCCCTGGACCTGGGACCACCACATGTCCCCACAGTAGCACCCTGTACCATAAGACCCTAGCATCACAGCATGCCCCAGCATGCCCCCACCTGCAGGTGAAAATCTTCCCTTAGGGAAGTCAGTCCACAAAATCTGGCAGAAGTGACTGCTCCTTCAAATGTGCAGACACTTATGCAAGGCTACAGGGATCACAAGGAATTAGGGAACCATGACTCCACCAAAGGAATAGAGTAAACCTCCAGTAACTGGCCCCAAGGAAATGGAGATTCAGGAATTGCCTGACAAAGAATTCAAAACAATTATTCTAAAAATGCTTAGAGAGCTACAAAAGATCACAAACAATTTAACGACATCAAAAAAAACAATACAAGAACAAAATGAGAAGTTTAGTAAAGTAGAAAACAAAAAAGAACCAAACAAAGTTTGGAGCTGAAGAATACAGTGACTGAACTAAAGAACAGAGTTTTAACATTAGATTTGACCAAACTGAAGAGAGAATCAGTGAGCTACAAACAGGTCATCTGAAATTATCCACTTAGAAGAGCAAAAAGAAAAAAAAAAAGAAAGCCTACAGGACTTATGGGACACCATAAAAAAGAAATAATGAACACATCACTGGAGTCCCAGAAGGAGATGAGAGAGAAAAAGGGGAAGAAAGCTTATTTAAAGAATAATGGCTGAGAACGTCCCAAACCTATGCAGAAATTTGGACATCAAAGTTCATGAAGCGAATAGGTCATGCCAAAATTTCAATCCAAGAAGTTCTTCTCCAAAACACATTGTAAGAAAACTAAAATCAAAGACAGAGAATTTTGGCAGCAAGAGAGAAAAAATTCTCTCATCAAAGGGAATCCCCATTAGGCTATCAGTGGCAGAGAACTTGCAGATCAGAGGAGAATGGGATGTTATATTCAAAGTGCTGAACGAAAGGAACTGTCAACCAAGAATACTCTACCAGCAAAGTTGTCCTTCAGAAATGAAGGCCAAATAAAGACTTTCCCTAATAAACAAAAGCTGAGGGAATTCATCATCAGTAAACTTGCCTTACAAGAAATGCTGAAAGGAGTTCTTCAAGCTGAAATGAAAGGATGATAATTAGAAACATGAACACATACAACAGCAATGGTAAAGGTAAGCTTATAGTCATATTCAGAATGCTCTAATACTGTAATATAGTGGCATGTTAACTACTTAACTCTAGGGTAAAGGTTAAAGGAAAAAAGCGTTAAAAAGGGCTATAGCTACAGTTTGTTAATGGATACAGAATATAAAAAGATGTAAATTGTAACATCAAAAACATAAAAACAGGGAGTAAAAGGGTAGTTTTTTTATGTTATTGAAGTTGAATTGTTATCAGAGTTAAATAGGCTGTGGTACATATAGTGTCTTATATAAGTCTCACAGTAACCACAAAACAAAAACTACAATACATTCACAAAAGATAAAGAGAAGGAAATAAAAAAATACCAATACGGAAAAACCATCAATTCACATAAGAAGGCACCAAGAGAGAAAGAAAAGAATGAAGGAACCACAAAATAGCCATAAAAATATTTAAGTTGGCATTAGTAAGTCCTTATATTATTAATAATTACTCAAAATGTAAATGTGTTGAATTCTCCAATCAAAAGACATAAAGTAAGTGAAGGATACAAAACAAGAACCAACTATATTCTGCCTACAAGAGACTCACTTCAGCTTAAGGATACATATAACTCAAAGGGAAGGGATGGAAAAAGATATTCCATGAAAGTTAAAAACAAAGGAGATTCGGGGTACCTATACTTATAATCAGACAAAATAAACTTTAAATTAAAAATGGTAACCAGAGACATCATTATATAATGGTAAGGGGTCAATTCACCAAGAAGTTATAGCATTTATAAATATATATACGTATCATCAGATCTAAATATATTAAGCAAATACAAATGAATCTGAAGGGAGACTATGTAGTCAACAATACAATAATAGTAAGGGACTTCAATATTCCACTTTCAATGATGGCTATATCATCCAGACAGAAAATCAACAATAAAACATGGGACTTAAACCATACTTTAGACCAAATGGACCTAACAGACATTTCATTCAACAGCAGCAGAATACACATTCTTCTCCAGTGCACACGGAGCATTCTCCAAGATAGATGATGCCCCAAAACAAGTCTTAGCAAATTTAAGAAGATTGAAATCATACCAAACATCTTGTCTGAACACAATGATATGAAACTAGAAATCAATACCAGGAGGATAACTGGAAAACTCACAAGTGTGGAAATTAAACAACACAATCCTGAAGAGCCAAAGGGTCAAAGAGCAGATCAAAAGGTATTTTAAAGTATCTTCAAACAAACAAAGATGGAAACACAATATATCAAAACCTATGGGATGCTACAAGCATTTGCAAAATAGAAATTTATATTGATAAATGCCTGCATTAAGAAAAAAGATCTCAAACAACTTTGCAACTCAAGGAACTAGAAAAAGAAGAAAATACTAAGCCCAAAGTAAGCAGAAGAAAGGAAATAATGACCAGAGTGAAAAATAAATGAGAGACCAGAAAAACAATAGCTAAGATTAATGAAACTGAGAAGTTTTTTTCTAAAAAAGATAAGTAAAATTTACAAAACTTTAGGTACACTAAGAAAGAAGTCTAAATAGTTTTTTTAGACTAAAGAAAAGACTATTTTACTTACTCATATAAGTAAATTCAGACATGAAAGAGGACATTTTACAACTAATACAACAGATACAAAGGATCATAAGGGACTCCTATGAACAATTATACACCAAAAAATTGGACAACCTATAAGAAACAGATATTTTCCTAGAAACATAAAACCTACCAAGACTGAATCATGAAGAAACAGAAAGTCTGAACAGACCAATAGCTAGTAAGGAAATTGAATCAGTAATCAAAAACCTCCCAACATAGAAAAACCCAGGATGAGATAGTTTCACTGGTTAATTCTATCAAACATTTAAAGAAGACTTAACACTTACCTTTCTCAAACTCTGAAAAAATTTAAAACACATTTTTTGAGGCCAACATTACACTGATACCACAAGAAAAGAAAACTACAGGCCAATATCCCTGATGAATACAGATGTAAAACTTCTCAACAAAATATTAGCAAACTGCACATTAAGAGGATCATACACTATGGTCAAGTGGAATTTAACCCTGGAATTCAAAGATGGCTCAACATATACAAATCAATTAATGAGATACAGCACATTAATAGAGTAAAAAAATTAAAATCAAATGATAATCTCAATAGATGCAGAAAAAGTATTTGACAAAAGATAACATCCTTTCATGATAAAAATGCTCAACAAATTGGGTATAGAAAGAATGTACCTCAACACAATAAAGGCCATATATGACAAACCCACAGCCAACATCACACTCAACAGCAAAAAGCTGAAAACTTTTCTTCTAAGATCAAAAACAAGACAAATTCTCAGCACTCCTATTCAAAATAGTACAAGCCAGAGCAACCAGTCAATAAAAAGAAATAGAAGGCATTCAAATTGGAAAGGAAGAAGTAAAACTGTTTGTTTGCAGATGATATACTCTTATATAGAGCAAATCCTAAAGACCCCACCAAAAAAACTGTTAGAAATAATAAATTCAGTAAAGTTGCAGGATAGAAAATAAATATATAAAAATCAGTTGAATTTTATACACTAACAATGAACTATAGGAAACAAAAATTGAGAAAACAATTCCATTTACAGCGTTTCAAATAATAACACTTAGGAATAAATTTAACTAAGGAAGTATAAGATTTGTAGACTGAAAATTGCCAAGTCTCTGAAGAAGGAAATTGAAGATGACACAAACAAATGGAAAAACATCCATTAATATTGTTAAAATGTTCATACCACACAAACCTTCTGTAGTTACAATGTAATCCCTATCAAAATTCCAATGGCATTTTTCACAGAAATAGAACAGCCCACCCTAAAATTTGTATGGAACCACAAAACACCCCAAATAGCCAAAGCAATTTTGAGAAAGAAGAACAAAGTTGGAGGCATCACACTTTCTGATTTCAAACTGTATTATAAAGAGATAGTAATAAAACAGTATGAAATTGGCACAAAAACAGACACATAGATTAATGGAACACAATAGAGAGCCTAAAAATAAATCTATGCACATATGGTCAATTAATTTACAACAAAGGAGCCAAGAATGTACAATGGGGATAGTCTCTTCAATAAATGGTGCTGGAAGACTGGACAGCCACATGCAAAAGAATGAAACGACCATTATTTTACAACATACACAAAAATCAACTCAAAATGGATTAAAGACTTGAAGCCCTGAATGCCCTGTCAGGGAATAGGTACACATTGAAGATCACGTCTCAGGTATAATATTCCCTAACAGTATCAGGTAGCACTAGCCTAAGTCTTTTCTTGCAATGCCGCCTCCTATCCAGTGCCTGTCATAAGGATGTATCAGATTCTAAGTAATACATGCTTTGAAAAATACACTGTTAAACAGCTATTATCTACTATGTCCATTTGCATTATCTGGCAAGCAACCGTTATACTACTGCCTTTTCAAACTTTAGAGAGCATTCAACTTATCAGCCTCATGGATATCTTGACAAAATGAAGATTCTTGGGACCTACTACCAGAAATCCTAATTTCAAGGGTCCTGGGTTGGCCCAAGGAAATCTGACTTTTCAACAAGGGCACTAGGCAATTCTGAAGTAATTGTTCTGAGGACCATGCTTTATGAAAGTCCTGTTAGGACTGTTCTTTCAAGTAGGCATTCATGACAACACCAAGTTTAACTATAGTTTTGAAGACTCTGACATTTTCTCTGTTTACTTTGTACATCAAGAAACCCTTAGTAGCACTTAATCAGCTACTCATTTGCGGTGACTCTTGGAGAAAGGTTACGTCTTGCACCAGTTTTAGAGGAAAACTCATTTGTTTGGCTGCAGAAAAGGACTTGCATACAGCTGTTGATGCAGGGATAGGAACCAAGTCCACTCTCAATTTGTCCTGAGTCAAATCTACACGTTATCTGCATTTTCAGAAAATGTTCAAATGCAGACACAGTCTGTTCTGGTATAATGTGCATTTCCATAATTCAAAGTAGCTTCAACATGATTGGTAACTGTCTTAGTCAGTTTTGGCTGCTATAATAGATTGGGAGCCTTATAAACAACAGGAATTTATTTCTCACAATTCTGGAAGCTGGGAAGTCCAAGATCAAGGTGCCAGCACATTAGGTGTCTGGTGAGAGCCTGCTTCCTGATTCATAGCCATTTTTTTTTTTTTTTTTTTTTTTGGGGGTTGGGGGCCAATCGGCAGGCAGACTCTCAACCACTGCGCCACCAGGGAAGCCCTCATAGCCTTCTTGCTGTGTTCTCATGTGGTGGAAGGGGCAAGGGAGTGTTCTGGGCAAGTTCACTAATCCCATGCATGAGGGCTTCACCCTCATGACAATCACTTCCTCAAAGCCCTACCTTCTAATACCATCACTTTGGGGATTAGGTTTCAACATATGAATTTTGGGGGCATACAAACATTCAGTCTATAGCAGTAATGCAGGGTAATGTCAAAATAATACTGAATTTGCATTGGTTCCTATATGATTTTCCCAGTGCATTAATGTCTTACGCTGACAAGGAATAGGAGCTGAATATAAAGTGTACTCGGCAGAGCTACACAGCAAGGCACGGATGAACTCAGGACAGTTCAAAGTCCCGTTCACCCCATATTCTCACACTTGGCTCAGCTTGGCCACTGCTTTGCCTTGAAAGTACCCTTTGTTTGGTTTTCCCTGATCCTTCTGAATATTATCCTTGTCACTGTTGAAGCTCAGTGGCCTCAACCCTCCTGTCACCCCTTTCCATCAAGCCACTGTTATTTCCTGCAATAAATACCTATATTTACCATACCTATATAAACTATGTAGTATTTGTTCATTAGGAATTTAACATATCTTTTAAATCATGCTAGTATTTTATTTTATTGTTGTTTTTGTTAGTATTCTGTATATAAAGTTGCATAGGTTTGAATGGTCTGTCACTAATCTAATTTTCTCAAAAGCCCTGTTATTTTT
Organism: Neophocaena asiaeorientalis asiaeorientalis; assembly: GCF_003031525.2. Lineage (NCBI taxonomy): Eukaryota > Metazoa > Chordata > Mammalia > Artiodactyla > Phocoenidae > Neophocaena > Neophocaena asiaeorientalis. The sequence goes on from NW_020172626.1 coordinate 77,886, forward strand.
AGTATATAATTTTGTAGAATGCAAGGTTTTATGGAACGCATATATTGCACTATAGCAAAAACACCTATATTCTTAAACAAAATAGAAATGATCATCTATCTATGTGCTGTTTGAAATCTTTTATGTCTTGGTCTCCATGAAGAGGACTACTGGAGAATGGGCAGGTTTTGGCTCCGAGTTTGGAATCATTAAGCGCTGCTTTGTTGCACCACATCAAAGGGTTTGGTTTACAGATTGCAACTTGTTACAAGTGGCAGATATACAATTTTTCTTTTAACCCAGCTTCAGAGCCTACGCCTGTCAGATGAAATATGCTGCCCAATTTTTGTTTGACAAATAGTTAAAGCTCCAAGAATCAAACCTGGAACTCTGTACAAAAACAAGTATGGAAAGAAAGAGGTGGATTTCTTTGGAGGATCTTGAAGCTCTGAGGTACTCAATAAGGGCCTGGGGCTTCTTGTGGCATAATGTATGATAAGAATGACAATTTTTACTCTATTATTTTTTTAAACTATCTTCATCATTTTTAAGTGCACACAGGGTTAAGTACAATCACACTGGGAGACAGGTCTGCGGAACATCTCTACCCATTAAACAACTTTCTTTCCCCCTCTCTCCACTACTGTCTTTTAAAATTCCTGGCCATTTGCCAACTGAGCGGGTGGTTACTGTAAGAATATCTAAAATTGCCTTTAGCCTGCAGAGTCATAAAAAAAATTCAGAGAGCCAAGGGAATTAACTTTAACCAGGTTTAAGATAAATCCAGGAAAAGAGAGAAATACTTCTAATCCTAAGAGTAGAAATGTGGTCAGGATGTATCAATTCTTAATTCACAGCAAGGAGCTCTTTGATCAATATTAAGCTGGCCTGAGGACTTTCACGGCAACTCAGGAGCATCCACTGCTTCTTTCTGTCGTGTTTAGCAGTGCCACAGCCCAGAAAACAGAGTATAAATTAGGAGTGGGGTGCCCTGGCAGTGGCTTTCCCGCTAAATGGCCATGAATAAGTCATGAAGTCTAACAGGCACTGCAAAGCTCATGCACAAACAGATGTCCCTCATCCTCGAGGAGCTGACGCTTTCTGAATAATCTCAGTGAACAGTCCTTTAGGGGGACTTAGATTACCTTTTTCTTGAGACCATGCTGCTTTATGCTTTGCTGAATGTCTAATCCGTATGATTTTATCAAGGCACCAAACCTGTTTAGTGTCATTTGATGTGGATTGCAAATATAATTCACTGCTCTGTCATGTCTATCTCTGAAATGGAACTTTAAACTGTCTTCCATTAACCCCCAACCTCCCCCGGATCCAAGCAGAGCTTATTGCTACTTCTCCCCTTTACCTATTCTGCTACCTTCCACTTAATAATATAAATGGACCTTTTCATCCTATTTGCACATATTTTAGAACGATTTTTTCTAGCCATCAAAGGGGGTGCTAAATTACTTTAAAGGCTGCTTGATTCGTATTTTATCAGCAAGATAGACTTTTGCTTATGTACTTAAATCCCATGATTTTTGGAAAGAACTAGTTATCTAATGACCATAGAATATAATTTTTAGAATAGTGATATTGTAAAACTATAAAACACTGGGCTATGTCTAAATGATTTTTCTTTCTTTTCAGAAAGCAGTTGATTAGAATTATATATACGTATTTCATAACGATAGAAGCATAATGTAGACAAGCTCTGCATATTGAAAACGGAGCACATTATTTTCTCCGTGAAACCCACTGCTCCTCTCAGACTTTTGAGTTGTGAGGTTTATTGTCCACATTATAAGGCACTCAAACCACTCAAACTGTAAATCTAAAAGTCACCTTTAATGCCTCTTCCTGGTCTACCTTCCAATCAGTCCCCCGCTGGACTGTCTTTTTGAAATGGCCCTCAAATTCACTTCCATTGCCTGAACCTGAACCTTCAACATTTCCCTCCTGGTTGATTTCATTATGCTGCTGACTGACGTCCCTGGTCTAGTCTCTCCCTTCATCAATCTGTTTCCTTCTACAGTTGCTACAGTTACCTTTGTTAAATGCAGACACCTACTGAAAGATCTCTAATGTTATCTATGGCACAGAAGATCAAGTCCAAATCCCTTGGCAGTGCATCCCAGGCCCCTGGTAATGCACCTGTTCAGCATCACCTTCCCCCAGTCGCTGACAGACTTGTCACTCTTTGCCTCCATCCCCTGGCATTTAATGTTTCCTTTGCTGGAATGTCCTACTTCCTTCCTCACTATTTCTCTTCTACCCCAAATGTAGCAAGTGTGAGATAGATCCAGGTTTTGTGGGGGACCTGAGGCTTATACAATTTGGGGGTCCGATGTAAGAAAAAGAGTATACAGTTATGCATTCTCATAATTTTGTATAATTGAGAAAACAGAGACAGGGCATTGGAAGGGGCCCAGACAACTGTGGAAGCCTGAAGCTTCAGGTTGGTTAGCTTCCTGCTAAATCTGCCTCTGAGCTATTGCCCAATGACTCTTATTGAACTACTGTTTGTTAAACTTTCTCAGTCTGGCAGAGTGACAAGGATAGTATGTGTTCAATAAAGATTTATTGAATTAAACAATAATATCCTACTCACCCCCAAGGTTGGGTCTCTCTTCCTGAATTTTCCCAGGCAGTTAAATGCTGTTTCTTCCTTTTTCCAGAGTGCTTTGTAGACACATTTAATATGGCACTTTCAACACTATGTAGAAATTGTTTTTGTTTCTTGGGGACCAGGGGTTCTCAAACTTTATTGTTAATCAGAATCACCTTGAAGAACTTGTGAATCTCACTCCCAGAGTTCCTGATTCAGTAGATCTGGGGAGGGGTTGGAGGATTTACATTTTTAACAAGTTCCTGGGTGATGCGGGTGGCCAAGTTCTACAGGAACTACACCCCATTCATTCTAAGCACATTCCTTCCTCACGCTAGGTGCTTAAATATATATTAAATGGAAAAAGATATTATAACATTTTACCTTTCCATACTTTTAACAAGTAAAAAATTGTGGAGTCTTACATAGTCTTTAAAAATTGAGTTCTCTGTTAGTAATTAATGTAATTAACAATATTTACTGAGTGACCATATATTACTTTGCAAATTAATAATACATGGTTGTTCCACTCTTAGGTTATGTTTTAAAAGGAAGGAAAATAAACAGAATTTTAAAGGTTCAGACTGTTCCTTACTATATATTCTCTACAGTACTCGGGGAAATGTTTAACAACAAAGTTACCAGATCTTTATTCTAGATTAGGGCATATTATTTTTCTTACTACAAAGATAACAACCAAAGAATAAAGAAAGGGAGAATATCTGTGAGATGGTACTTGATTAAAATCATACCCATAATGAGTTTTTAATATTACAAATGTTCTATATGACAAATAAAAATATTTAATTCCATGGTATTTAAGATGTAGCCAGTAATACTGAGACTAATATAATTTTGAAAAGGCAAAGGAAAATGACAGAGTGGGGGCAACGTGGAGCATAATGTTACGAAAATTTTGTGAAAAACAAAAATTTATTCAACAAGGCTTTAAAAATTTTAGAGCAATAATACTTGTGCCTACAGATAATAATCAGAAACACATTGCTTTATTTATCTAAAAATGCAGATGGTTTTCTGAGGAGCAAAAGGAAGAAAAGAGGAAAGAAGCAAGAGGGAGGAAGAGGAGAGAAAGAAGTGAAAAGAGACTTTGAAAGATTATGAAGCCCAGGCAATCTTACTCATATTTCAGAAAGGAATTACCCAACTTTCTACCAGACTAAATGCTCTTCATTTGCCTGAAGTCTTAAGTTTATTAGAGATTAAGGACAGGGGCTGCCCAACATTCCCGATGGGGTGTGTGTCCATGTATGGAGCTGCCTGGAGGACAGGCAGTGGGCACTATGGCCCAGTTTGCTGGCTCTCCCTTTTAGAGGGGAGTTAGCATTGGCACCAGAATTGGAAATTTATAGGTAAGGTTTTGAAAGACCATAGACCCTAATTTACTGTTGGAAACCATAATCTAGAACAAAAGTTTTAAGAAAATATTTTAAAATTTTAATTTCAATTTTAATGGTGTTAGCATGCAACAGAGTTTGGTCACTTCTCTGTAAAACAGAGAATAACCCATGGAAGATTATTTAGAATTTATGTTGGTTTGGGCAAATAACACCTTATGGGAGCACAGAAATCCATGAAAAAAAAAATCAAAGCTTCCCTTCCTTTCTCTGTTCTGGAACAGACTCTGCACACAGACCAGATGTAGACTGGGGTCCAATGACATATTTTTGCTGAGGAGAGATTGATGGTAGTAAATGGTAAAGAATTCCTGTGACATGGTGAATCCAATGGATTCGAGATAAACTCCACAGATTGGATCAAATTAAAATGTCCTTTTCTGAACCATAATTCCTTTATGACAGTCTTAAAATAGAACCAGAGAACTGGCTTATACAATTTTGCATCATGGAAAGGTGGTGACGATGGCCAAAAATAATTAGGAGTAAGTCAGTTTAGATGGAGGGGGGCATGAGGCAGGCATACCTCCCTGGGAACTCTCAGAAACGCTCTGCAGGGAATTATACCTGGGCCTGAGTCATTGTATTTGGATATCAAAGGAAAGGGCACCCTAGAAGAATGGAAAATTCAGTGAGAATCAGGAATGTACAACTTGAAACGGTTTCTCTCCTCTTTTTCATCTGTCACCTTCACAAATTTCCTCCTCCCTCTATTATTATTATTATTCTATTAATAATAGAATATTATTATTCTATTCTGGCCTCACTCTGTCCTCCCACACAAGCTCGTGCATTCTATTGCCGTTTTACTTCAGTCTTTGGGTTACTTGATGACACAAGGTCATAATGTGTTTTATCTGCCACAATTCGTGCACAGTTATTGGTTGGGGACAGGTAGGTCAGGTCAAGAGAAGTATTTCACAGGTGGTAGAAGGACAGGAAACCAAAAATGCACTTCAGAGGTTCTCAGGGAGACAGTAAACCTTCATCACAGGGTAACTGTAGAATAATGTTTTCTTACTCTGGTAAAAAAACATAACAAAGTATCTACCCTCTTAAGAAACTTACTGTTAGCTGTAAGCATAATATTATACAGTAGATCTCTACAACTTTTCTACCTGGCATGACTGAAGCTCTGGAGCCATTAAACAGCAAACGACGGCTCCCATTTCCCCTTCCCCCCCACTAGCCTCTGGCAACCACCATGCAACTTTGTTCCTATGAATTTGACTATTTTAAATACCTCATACATAAGTGGAATCATGCAGTATTTATGCTTCTGTGAGTGGCTTATTTCACTTAGCATAATCTTCTCCAGGTACATCCATGTTGTTCCAAAGGGCAGGATTTCCTTTTATATGGCTGAATAATATTCAGCTCTACATATATATCACATTTTCTTTATCCATTTCTCCATCAGTGACCATTTAGGTTGTTTCCACCTCTTGACTATTGTGAATAGTGCTGCAATGAATATGGAAGTGCAAATATCTCTTTCATATCCTGATTTCAATTCTTTCAGATAAATACCCAGAAGTGGGAAGCTGGATCACATGGTAGGTCTATTTTTAGTTTTTGGAGAAACCTCCATACTGTTCTCCATAGTGGCTGCATCAACTTACATTCCCACCAACAGTGCACAAGGGTTCTCTTTTCTCCACACCCTCACCAACACTTGTTCTCTCTTGTCTTTTTGATAACAGCCCTTCTGACAGGTGTGAGGTGGCATCTCATTGTGGTTGTGATTGCACTTGCCTGATGATTAGTGGCGTTGAGCACCTTTTCATACTCCTGCTGGTCATTTGCGTATCTCCTTTGGAGAAATGCCTCTTCGGGTTCCTTACTCATTTTTCAATTGAGTTATCTTTATTTCAGTTTTTAATTTTTTGGTTTGTTTTTGCTATCGAGTTGTAGGAGTTCCTTACGTATTTTGAATATTAAGCCTTTATCGGATATATCTGATAGTTTGCAGATATTTTCTCCCATTCTGTAGGTTGCCTTTCACTGTGTTTCTTTTGCCGTGCAGAAGCTTTTTGGTTTGATATAGTCCCACTTGTCTGTGTAGGATAATTTTTAAAAACTTTTAGTTTTGAAATAATTATAGATTCACAAGAAGTAGCAAATAGATGAACAGGGAGGTCATATGTACCCTTCACCTAGTTTCCCCCAATGGCAGCATCTTGGATTACTATAGTACAGTATCACAACCAGGATAATTCACATTTCACCAAGTTTTCAGAGGATCAGCGTGTATCTGTGTGTGTGTCTGTGTATGTAGTTCTATGCAACTTTATCACGTGTGTAGATCTGTGTAAACACACCCACAATTAGGATGCAGAACTGTTCCATCACCATAGAGCTCTGTCATGCTGTCCCTTTATAGCCACCCCCCACACCCCCCATCCCTAACCCTTGGAAACCACTAATATGTTCTCCACTTCTATAATTCTGTTATTTCAAGAATGTTATGTAAGTGGAACAATACAGTATATAACCTTATGAGATTTTTTATTTTCACTCAGCATAATTCCCTTAAAATACATCCAGATAGTTACATGTATCAATAGTTAGTTCCTTTTTATTGCTGTGTAGCATTCCATGCTATGGATGTTATCAGAATTTGTTTAATCATTCAACTGTTGAAGAACCTTGTTTTTTTTTTTTTTCCCCCAACAGTCTCAGGCTATTATGAATACAGCTGCTGTGAACATTGGTGTACAGGCTTTTGTGTAAAGGTATGTTTTCATTTCTCTGGGATAAATGCCTCAGATTGTATCAACTACTTGCAAAGACCACTTGGCCCTTACCTGAAAATAACCTATGTCCCCATATTTGGCATGCAACTTAACATGAAGCAAACTTATCTTTTATTTAAAAAATTGGAGAAGAGTGGGTACATTTAATCTTTTTATGCATAATATAAGGAGTTGCCTTGTACCTCTACAGATCACTGGGATTATGGGAACGCCTGTCATGACTGGAGCTGATGAAATGGTCCAGTGAAGAATTTCAGTTGGCATTTCTCATCATCTGCTATAATAAGCAGATTGTTACTTTAAAAATCAGACTTTTTTTTCTTTCATTCATCTGTATACTTCATTCACGCCATACAAACACACTGTTTAAAAAAATGCCTCTTAGTTTCCTTTCTTCCAAATCCTTTCCAATTAAACAAATGTGGTTATACAGTTTATAATGAAATCGTTTCCCCCAGCTATTAAAACAACCAAGCTTACAAGTGGAGAATTAGAGAAGCGAGGCAGCACATGCATATAAGCACGTTGAAATTCACAAAGAGAATAGATGAGATTTGTGGATTTGTCACAATGTTGTGACCGTTGCTTCACTTAGACAAATGTGAATTGCTTATGGAGGCTTTGCCTGTGGCTTAAGGGCCTCAGATGGCTGGGGATAGAAATATAACTGCCCCTTCTCCCTGCCCCCATGACCACGGCTTCTAGCAGAATGTGTTACTCGCTATGTATACTCAACATATAATAACTGGGTTAACAGAAAACACAAATTAATGTGAAACATATTAATACTTATGAGTAAATTAAAAAAGAATGAATAAAAGGACAACAAAATCTCTGGAGGGCCCATTTCTCACTTAATGACGTGGTAGGATAAAGGTAATCAACTTGGTTAAAATGATATATCTACTCCATTTGTAGATATATATATATATTTTTTGCTTTATATATATTTGGTATATATATATGTGTATATATATATACATATTTTGGCCATGCTGTGCGGCATGTGGGATCTTAGTTCCCCAACCAGGAGCGAACCCACAGTCCCTGCGTTGGAAGCATGGGGTCTTAACCACTGGACCGCCAGGGAAGTCCCGAGTTATATATTTTTATTTGAATGAATAAGCAGCAAAAAAAAAAAAAAGAAAATGGTGATATAGATTTTGAGTTAAACTATATAATTTATGAGGATGTAAAACTGTAAAAGGATATTTAATGTCATATGACAGCCTTTTATAAAATATATCTGAATCAGTTATCAAAATAAACAACTCTAGGAAGATAACCTTTTAATAATTCTTCATCAAATCTAACATGCTGTAAATTCAATGCTCCCTTGATTTTACCAAGAGGTATCAGTTGAAGATTTTCAAACCTGGCTGACAGTGACTTAAGCCATTATCAATTGTAAGATGCATCCCAACTGTAGAGATACTAAAATGTGAAAAATATTTTAAATAGGTAAGATATGGTAATATAATAAGTATTTGTTGAGTATTTACTATTTGCCGGGGGCTATAATTGCTGGGCATACAGAAATGAACAAGATACAGTCCACAGTACTCAATAAGTTTATAGCCTAGTAGGAGAAAAGTAGATAAACAATTTCACAGGTAAAGAGTTAATGATCTTACAAGTTCTTAAGCTAATTTTCTGTTGGTTTGAAACACAAGGAGAAACCTTCTGGTAACATCATTATATAAGGGATATTGACTATAACATAAATAAAAACTACAAGTAGTTTTATGAGTATACAGGCAGTAACCTGTAACAATCCTTTGTTTCTCAGGTATTTGCAATATCAATCCCTCACAGCTTTAAAGTTTGTCTATTTTTGAAACATTAGCATGTAAAAAAACAAGCATTTTCCTCTTGCGTCTCAAGATGCAGAAGTGATCCAATATTCAACTCATTCATTTTTTAAAATAAATTTATTTATTTTTATTTTTGGCTGTGTTGGGTCTTCATTGCTGCACGCGGGCTTTCTCTAGTTGTGGCGAGTGGGGGCTACTCTTCGTTGTGGTGCACAGGCTTCTCATTGTGGTGGCCTCTCTTGTTGTGGAACACTGGCTGTAGGCACGTGGACTTCAGTAGTTGTAGCATACAGGCTCAGTAGTTGTGGCCCACGGGCTCTAGAGCGCAGGCTCAGTATTTGTGGCACACGGGCTTAGTTGCTCCATGGCATGTGGGATCTTTCTGGATCAGGGCTCGAACCCGTGTCCCCTGCATTGGCAGGCAGATTCTTAACCACTGTGCCACCAGGGAAGCCCCTCAACTCATTCATTCTTCCAATAAATATTTTATCATCTTACAACTGAAGTAAAATGTAGCATTTTAGTCTCAAAGGAGAACTACTAAAAATAAAACACAAAATAATAACTTGGTCTTAATCCCAAACACAGTGCTTGTGTCCAATTCAGGTTCCTAAAATATTGCTGAGTAAACAATATTGTCATTTATGATAGAAAGAGATAGACAAAGGCAACCTTCAAATCTGAATCCTTGACTTTCTGCAAACTGTGCTAGATTCTTGAAGGATATGTGTGTGGTGTGTACCTATTATTGTGACATGCTGTGGTATGATAAAAAATAAATATGTAGTCTTTGTCTGTGTTCCTGGCATAGAACTCCTAAACTTTTGAACTATCCTGTCTTTTGTATGCTGATGTGATGCGATGACCCATGGGGGGCAGCAGTGTTGGTGGTAAATACATTCAGCATGGGGGCTGGAAGCCAGAAAGACCAACCACATGATTAGAGGTTAGAACTTACAGCCCCGCCCCCTGATCTTTGGGGAGGGGAGAAGAGATGGAGATTGAGGTCAATCACCAGTGGCCAATGACTTAATCAATTACACTTATGTAAAGAAACCTCCATCAAAACCCCTACATGATAGGGTTTGGGAGCTTCCAAGTTGGTGACCACACTGAAGTGCTGGGAGGGCGCCGTCCCAGCCGCGGCCCCTGTACCTTGTCCTACACATTTGGCTGCTCCGGAGTTGCATCCTTTATAATGAACTGGTAATCTTAAGTAAAGTACTTTCCTGAGTTCTGTGAGTCATTCTAGCAAATTGTCAAACCTGAGGAGGGGATCGTGGGAACCCCTGGGTTTGTAATTGGCTGGGCAGAAGCATGGGCAGCTGGGGGGCACCCCATTTGCAGCTGACGTCTGAAGTCGGGGCAGCCTTGCAGCACAGAGCCCTTACCCTGCGGGGCCTGTGCTAGCTCTGAGAGTTCATGTCAAACTGAATTCGATTGTTGGACACCAGGCGATGGTGGGGAACTGCAGAACTGGTGTGGAAAAATGACAGGTATTTGGTGTCAGTAAAACCACACACACATTGTGTCATGTTCACCCATGTTCCTGTTGAATTCAGGCATTTCTGTTAAAATTGCTTTGGCCAAGGAAGTGAGGGGAAGTGGTATGAGTCTCGGCCAGGCAGAGCCTGAAGAGCAGCGTGGGTTTCCCTGTGTTTCCTCATCTGTCATGATGACCAGCAATGTCCTAAACAGAGGCTCCTCCTTCAGCCTGGGTCTCAGAGTGAAGATGACGTACAACAGAGCTGGGGATGGACCACGAATAAGAAATAAAACTTGTTGTTAGGGTTTAGGCATAACCTGTCTCTACAGCATAACCTAGCTTATTGTTAAGGTTCAAGTGATATGGAATAAGGGATTCATTATGCTAACTAGACTTTATGCAGTTGTGGGAAGTGGGGAACGAGCCCATCAATCAGAGGGTGTTGTCTCTGGTCTCCTGGTGCACCTGGGGCCACCGCAGGGCAGCAGGGCTGGGGGAGGGGAGGACAAGGTGGCTTCTTCATGTGCACCTGCACAGAACTTGAAGACGGTAAAGGAGGGAAGTCAGTGGGACCTGAGAGCTGCGGGTTGGACTGCTGCTCACAGGCGTGGCGAGAGTGAGCTGGGAGGTCAATGAACACATGGACGCGCTGCCGGGACTGGACCCCGACTTGGACCTCAGAGCAGGCTGGCTTCTGCTGTCCCTCTGCTTTGCTTATCTCCTGCAGTTTCTCCCGTCATCAGTCCTAACTCAGAACTGGTTGAGAGTTCTGGGAAACAGTCCCAGCTTTGCTAAATTGACACCCACAAAAGCATCACTGCTATAAAATACTCCAGGAAAAATGCATGTCCTGCTACAAGCTAGAGTCCTTTTCCCAAATCCCTATCTGCACTCAGACTTTGGTGAGCTGAGGGGGACGATTTGTGAACGTCAAGCTCCTTTGCTTCCTTTAGCCTAAAACCTAGACAACAGCGAGGCCAATGGTCTGTGGCTTAGGCTCTTTGTCATCGAACCATATCTGATTTTGGCCCTTGAGATTAGCACTTGGACCATGGAAGAAGAATGAGGACTTTTCCCGCCAAGGCCACAAGAGGAGGTTTACTAAGCCTCTGCTCTCCATGTCTCCTTACCCTGGTCCTGCCAGACCTTGCAAGGGTGGGGAGAGAGCAAGGATAACTTAAAAGGAATTTTTACTCCAAAATCTCATTTATTGTTCTCTACTTGTCCCATGTAAGTTTGAGGACTACATTGTATCTTTGACCCATAACAGGATTCTTTGCTTTTGGAGACAGGGACAAGCGGTCCACCAGAAGTTAGAGTACTCAGAACAGACCTAATTTTCAAGAGAAAGTAGACTTCTAATCACAGTGGTTGAGCCATGGGGTAGCCCATTTACAACACTGGTTTTGTATTATGGCTAAGTCTGTCCGTTCCTGGAAGAAAGAGTCTTTTTCTTTAGATCACATCATACCTCTGCTTAAAAAATCAGTTTTCCACTGTCCTCAGAACAAACCACTAATTTATATCATCTCCTCCAAGGCCTTAAATGACCTTGCCCTGGGCTGTATCTCAGCCCTCATGTCTTACCGCTCTCCCTTCTGTTTACTGCAATCCAGCCACACTAATTTTATTTTATTTTTCCACCAAACAACTAAGCTCAGCTAAGGAAATCTGCCTTTGTGTTTACAATGGTCTTTGCCTGGAATGTTTTCTTCTGAGACCTTTGCATGACAGGTTATAGTCTTATTATTACCTTTTAAAAGAGGCCTTTTCTGAGCTTTCAAAGAATTCCATTCTCTCAACATAATCCTGTTTATTTCTTTCATAGCATTCACCATAATCCTTAACTACCTTGTTTACTTCTTCATTTGCCCATTTTCCTCTCCAAGACTAGAATATAAGCTTAGAAGGGCATCTATTTTGTCTACCTTGTTGATTTAAATAGCTATTGGAGGGACTTTCCTGGTGGTCCAGTGGTAAAGAATCCGCCTTACAATGCAGGGGTGTGGGTTTGACCCCTGGTCAGGGAACTAAGATCCCACATGCCGTGGAGCAACTAAGCCTGAGTGCCGCAACTACTGAGCTTACGCGCCTCAACTAGAGAGCCTGCGTGCTGCAAACTACAGAGCCCACGTGCTCTGGAACCTGCACGCCACAACTACAGGGCCCAGGCGCCCTGGAGCCTGTGCGCCACAACTAGAGAAAGAAAACCTGCTGCCACTAGCAAGAAGCCCACACACCGCAACGAAAGATCTTGCGAGCTGCAACTAAGACCCAACGCAGCCAAAAAAAAAAAAAAAAAAGCTATTGGATAAAAAACAAATTTAGCCTTTGGAACTGTCTAAAATATGCAAACTGCTGAGCTTTAGCCTTCAAAGGAACCCGAAACTCAAAGTACCTAAATATACAGTTTTTATTCTTCTAAGTCTACTCAGAATAAGTGGACAACTGTTTTCATAGGGTAGACCATTCATGTGCTACACTAAGTCATCGTGGAAAAAAAAATTAGCAGGAAAGGGGTTAAGCATAGTTTTGATACAAGACCCTATCAAGGCAAAACGCTGTCAGGTTGAGAAGAGCAGTTGCAAACCATTCACCAATGTGCTTGCTCCCAGCAAATGCACATCGCAAATCTTGCAGGCTTATGGCTGTGCATCACATCCGGTCACACTTCATCATGAGCCTAAAGGTGTCTGTAAACATGTCCTGAACATTGGCTCAAAAGGAAAAAGGTACGGCTTCCCTGGTGGCGCAGTGGTTGAGAGTCCGCCTGCCGATGCAGGGGACGTGGGTTCGTGCCCCGGTTTGGGAAGATCCCACATGCCACGGAGCGGCTGGGCCCGTGAGCCATGGCCGCTGAGCCTGCGCGTCCGGAGCCTGTGCTCCGCAACGGGAGAGGCCACAACAGTGAGAGGCCCGCGTACCGCAAAAAAAGAAAAAAAAGGCAAAAGGTATAATCTTGTCACATAAGCAATTATTTAAGGCAAAGTAAAAGAAACAGTGAAATTGATGACATTTCCTTTCACAAAGCCCTGTCAAGTTATACTGGCCCAAGGAGTTTACCAGACTGTCTAAAGTTGACTCACCTTTCTTTTCCAAATGCATCTCAGGCCCACTTGAATCAGATGGTTGATGACGACAGTGTCGTGGCACCAAAATTTGGGGTCTGACGTCATACATCACACTTTTGGAGAACGGTATTTCATTAATAAATCTGTCTTTGCTCCCGTATCTTGGCGCACACTTGTAGTACCATAACTATACTATCCGTGATACAACATTTATACATGTGAAGCCTAATAAGATCAATACGAAACTTTGTCTAGATTATTCAAGGAAGGATTTCACAACTGATAGATGATCCAAGTCTTATACTTCTCCCACTGAAAGTATTTATTACCGCTTCCTGCAAACACACATACACAGGAAACTGGGTGGACGGAGTCCACAAGACCAATCTCATCTGTGAATTCAGACTCAGGACAATGATCCTATCTTGCCCACAACTTCCGCGCTGCTCCACAGCCATGAGGTCCTACCCTGTAGGCTGTGGATTTGAGGTGGAAGATTTAGATGCATAAGGACACAGTCTTCAGATTTCTGCTCACGTTCGGTCATTATGACTTTACAGGAACAGTAGAACTGACTTTCTCCACTGCCAATATCCCCAGTCTCCTCACATTTTACAAGTGTGAAGATACAGGCAAGTTTCCTTCCTTATTCTACTCTGTTTATCTTTTTAAGGCCTTGACGAACCTTAGTATAAACCAATTCTAAATCGCAGCTCACAACCATAGACGTCATGCTCTGAGTCATTCAGAGAAGGCAGCAAAATGGGAAACTCATCTGTAGCCTCATAAACAGAGGATTCGACACTAGGGCTTTCTACTGCTGATGATTTGGACCAAGAAATCCTGTTTCCCAGATGGACTTTTGGCAGGGCTCTGGTTCTAAACCACTGCACAGTGAAATGGAGAGAACACTGTCACTCTAAAAGCAACGATGTTTCTCTAAAAGTGCTTGCTAGACGCCATCATTTAGGATGCTGGTAACGTTAATCCGACCTGTAGTCTCCCTCAGCAGGACAACGCTAAGTTCCTCAAACTTGCATTTCCCAGACTTCCTATCCTTTAATACAGGTATGTGCTAGGAAGAAAGACAAAGGTTTCAAAAGCAGAAGACAGTTAACAGTGTCCTGCAAGGCCTTCGATCTCCCATGAGTTACAGAGTCATGGCCCCTGTGGGTAGAGAAAGCCTTTGTACAGAGTGGTAAACTATGTTGTTAAGAGATGGGGGGAAGAGGCTCAACGGTGAGGGGCCCTAGAATCTCTGCTCATTCGTTCATTCTCTCTTCTATCAGAAGAGGCTCACATGGGGGGAAAAGTGATGACTTGAAGGAAGCTGAGGTTTGCCAACTTTTCAAGTATTCCTGACAATTTAACTTGGGTATTGACACCCTAAGTGACCGGCTGACACCAGGGCCTCAGGCCAAATGGAAATGGACTGCTTAGGTCACCTCCCGTTTTCCTTCTATATCCCCTTTCCCACCAGGTTTGTGAGTCAGTGCCCTTACGTTGCTCAGCCCCATTCCTTATTCCTCATTCACCTAAACACCGCAAACAAAAACATTTCCCGGGCTTCCCTGGTGGCACAGTGGTTGAGAGTCCGCCTGCCGATGCAGGGTACACGGCTTCGTGCCCCGGTTTGGGAAGATCCCACGTGCCGCGGAGCGGTTGGGCCCATGAGCCATGGCCGCTGAGCCTGCACGTCCGGAGCCTGTGCTCCGCAACGGGAGAGGCCACAGCAGTGAGAGGCCCGTGTACTGCAAAAAAAAAAAAAACATTTCCCTACCCATGTTGTAAACAAATAATTATTGTTTAGAGAGTAAATGTAGCTTGGCTCACCAACCCCTGATTATTATAAACATGCAAATGTGGAAGATTCTATATAGTACACCAAATAAATAGACAATTTCTAAATCTCCACATTCAATTCCTATTCTAATTCATCTTATACAGAGCTAGCCCATTAATCACTCTTTAACAACACTTCCAATGTCTCTACCATACCCTCAAATTTATAATTACTACAAATTGCCTATAGAGCAAAACTTCCAAATTTTAATCTTGGTAGGTTAAGTCTCTCCATTAATTTAGTGAAAAATACATGCCAAGGACTCCACTAGCCATTGCTGAGGATACAAAATGAGCATAGTAAGATTCCTGCTTTCAATGAATTTACAACCTAATTGAGAGAATATATGTACAAAAATAACTACAAGGCAGAGTATATATGTCACAAAGGAGGCATAAATAATAGCGGCAATTATACACTAAGCATTTATTGCATGCCACGTAGTTCACATCTCCTATCACGAATCCTCACAACAACCCTGGAACCTGGACGTTGGTATCTCCATTTACAGACAACAATAGCAACAGCAGTTGCCCAATCCCTGCTAGTGCCAGGCACTCTGTATACACGACCACACTTCATCCTCACAAGAGCTCTTATTTCATAACTGAGTGTGGGTGATTTACCTGAGGTCACAGAACTACTCAGCAGCTGCTGTGGTCTGAGTGTGTGTGTCCCCCTCCCACACACACACGTTGGAATCCTAATGCCCAGTGTGATGGTATTTGCAGATGGGGACTTTGGGAGACAATTAGGTCACGAGGGCAGGGTCTTCGGAATGGGATTAGTGACTTTCTAAAGAAGCCCGAGAAGGCTCCCAAGTCCCTTTCCACCATGTGAGGAGACGGTGAGAAGTCTGCAACCTGAAAGAGGGATTCACTAGAACCCGACCGTGCTGGCACCCTGATCTTGAACTTCCGGCCTCTAGAACGGTGAGAAATACATTTCTGTTGTTTACTCGTCACGCAGTCTGTGGTACTTTGCTATAGCAGCCTGAACAGACTAAGACAGTGGCAGAACCAGCTTTCAAACGAGGTCTCTGACTCCAAAGTCTTTCTTCCTTATACTACGCCATGTGCCTTCTTAGGGAATAAGCTCAGAGAAGGTCAGCAGCTTTGCCAGAGTTCATCAAGCTCTTAAGCGGCAATAAGGACTGAAAGAAATTTATTTTACTTTGAAGTATATGCTTGCTTCCTTTTCCTTTCTCCCCCCTCTTCCCTTCTCTTCCTGAACAGTCCAGTCCTAAAGCCCTGAGATGGGGCAGAGCAGCCCTACTTGGGGATTGGGGGGTGGACACCCAGAACCTTGGCAGGAGGTCTCTGCAGGAAGGAGGGTGTCTCACTGGAGGGGGGACGTGTGGCGTCAGAGCCTGGGCAGAGTCGTGAGGGTGTCCACATGGAGGGCTTGGCCAGGTGATGTGTGTTGGAGCTCATGCGCTCAGTCTAAGCATCAGAGCTTGCGTAGATTAAGAAGGTTTTCCAGGGGCTTCCCTGGTGGCGCAGTGGTTGAGAGTCCGCCTGCCGATGCAGGGAATGCGGGTTCGTGCCCCGGTCCGGGAAGATCCCACATGCTGCGGAGCGGCTGGGCCCGTGAGCCATGGCCGCTGAGCCTGCGCGTCCGGAGCCTGTGCTCCGCCGCGGGAGGGGCCACAACAGTGAGAGGCCCGCGTACCGCAAAAAAAAAAAAAAAAAGAAAGTTTTCCACATGGGGAAGTGGTGGCCTGGCACAGGTTTTCAGAGCCCACATAGGGTGAGGATATTTTTGGGGTGTGTGTGTGTGTGTGTGTAAAGATGAGGGAATGGTGGGAATGGGTTACATACGGGGGATTGGTCAAATAAGTAAATGCACTGTGAATAATGGGAGGCTGGTTTCTCAGTGCCAAAGAAGGGAATTACAAACAGGGAAAAGCACAGAGTAAAAATAAAAGTTAAAATAGGCGTTAATGTAAACCCATGGTTTTCAATACAAAAGCAAATACAAAAATAATCATGTAAATGTTGGAATGCGTGTATGTATGTGCGTGTGTGTATACACACACATATATTTATATATGTGCATATGTTCCCTAGCTCTGTCTACCCAGCATCAATGAGCATACCTGGTATCCACACCTTGGCTTCTAAAATGCCGTTTTCCACTAAAAGGAACCAAGGCTCTTTGGAAAAATGGCTAATTCCAAGGCTGGGGCAAGCAAAGTACAACATGAATTGGGAACTCCCACTTGTGCCAGAAAGAAAGTAGTCAAAGATGATGGGAAAAAGATACAGAAGCCAACTTAAGGGTTCCCACTGGTCTAATACAGGACAAATTTAGCATCGATATAGATCATGATAATAATGGATTAAATCTCTTGAATAAAATAGGAAAGCATGAGTCCATATTAATATAAATAACTATATACATGGATAAAAGTTTCAAGAGAAATGGGACATTATAGAGTTTCAAAATACCTCTCTACAAAGCACTTAAAAGACAAAACAGTGGAGAAGCCTGGCAGACCCCTTCTCAATCAAGTAATTGCTGTGACCATCATCAGCCATGGGACACACTGAAACTCGTACCCATAGATGGGATTCAGTGAGAACACAGTGGCGTTCTCTGGTGTTTCTGCCAAAGAAGCATAACCAGATTCTAGTCACGAGGAAACATCAGACAAAACCAAACCGAGAAACTTTCTACAAAATAACTGGCCTGAAATCTTCAAAAGTATCAAGGTCATGAAAGTTAAGGAAAGACTTGTTTCAGACTGAGGGAAACTAAAGAGATGACAACATAATCCAATCACTTCCAAGTTTTCTGTAAGTTTAAGATTGTTTCAAAATAAGAGACGTTATTAGAAAGATATACTCTCCTGTGTGCTTTTCTTCATGGAAGAGATGGAACTGAGGGAGAATTTAGATAGGTAGCGATGTATAGGAGGAAACCTTTTCATGTAAAAAAGTGGTGTTTTCAAACACATTTAATGCTTCCCTATTGCCAGAGAAATGGGTGGCAGAACAGAAAAGTGGCTAAGATGGGCAATGGAGATCAGGATTCAAATGCTGAGTTTTGTCTTTGAATAAGTTGTGTGACTTTTGACTGAGTCTCAGTTTCATCATCTGTAAGATGGGAATAAAGCTGATGTTTGTGTGTGAGAATTAATGAAATTATGTATGTCAAGGGCACAGCATAGTTCCTGCCACATAGTAGGGTTAGCAATGATGATGAAGATACAATAGGGATGATCTGAACTATACTTTAGGGAAGGTAATCTGTCTGTGTTGTGTAGAAAGGATTGGGATTTGTGCAGAGTGACCCTGAAAGAAAGCAGAGCAGTTGGGAAGCTATTGGTGATTGTCCAGATGAGAGTAATGACTGTTGGAATGGAAGGACTTGGGCAGATAAGGGTTTGTTCGGGTAAATTCTTCAGGTTTAAAGCAATGAATTAGAGCTCAGGATGATCCCCAGAAGCTTAAAGATTGCTCTGATTTGCAATCCCTGGCGGAGAGAGGGGAGCCGTGCCATTAGCAGTGTTTGCTGCCTAAGGTTTTTGCATTAAGTGAGATCATATATGTAAAGAATATAGTGTGTATAGTGAATATAGTAACAACTCAAGGAAGGTTAGCTATTATGATTCATTTTTTCCTAAAAATTTTGGATAGAAAATGGAATGCATTGCTCTGAAATTCTTTCAGGGAGGTCATGCTTCTTCTCTAAGAGGCTTCAGCTGGGAAACCTGCTATTGGAATAACCCATCTAGCTTCGAAAATGGAGAAGAAATCACCTGTATCCAGTTCCTTTCCCTGACTACAGTTACACAAGGTGGGCTGGGGGAGCTCAGGGATGAGTGAGCTGGTACCAAGTGATCTGAGAC
Source organism: Neophocaena asiaeorientalis asiaeorientalis (assembly GCF_003031525.2). NCBI lineage: Eukaryota > Metazoa > Chordata > Mammalia > Artiodactyla > Phocoenidae > Neophocaena > Neophocaena asiaeorientalis. Next base: position 96,708 of record NW_020172626.1, read on the forward strand.
TCACAGCCTTAAAATCTCCCTCCTGGGCTTCCCTGGTGGCGCAGTGGTTGAGCGTCCGCCTGCCGATGCAGGGAATGCGGGTTCGTGCCCCGGTCCGGGAAGATCTCACATGCCGCCGAGCGGTTGGGCCCGTGACCCATGGCCGCTGAGCCTGCGCGTCCGGAGCCTGTGCTCCGCAACGGGGAGAGCCCACAGCAGTGAGAGGCCCGCGTACCAAAAAAAAAAAAAATCTCCCTCCTCTCCCCTAGTAAGGCCACTGCGTTGCAACTTCTGTTTCCACACTTTCCCTCTAAAACCGCAGTTCTTCATGTTTACCCTGTGTCCTTCAAGGCTGCATTCGGTGCTCATTTTAACTGACTCCCACTGCATTTTCTGAGGCACAATTTGAATGATTTATTCCCTTACCCTCCCAGGACTGAAACAGTCATCCTGGGCTGGAAAGCTCTTCCATATTTTGCGGGCTGGGAGCCCACTGGTAAGCCACCTCTCTGGTTCTCTCAGGACGCGAGAGCATTGTATAATGCTTTTTACTGGCTCAAATTGCTTCTACTGAATGTAAGTTAGGGGTCCTAGGACTTTGCAGAAATTGTTCACAGCCGTCTTCCCAGTACTTAGAATGTTGAAGGAATGACATAACTGCCCCAGAAGAAATGTATGTAAAGAAAACAGAAAGAACCATGCAATTGGTCTGGGCTCTAGGAGTAAAGCGTGTTGAAGTTTACAGTGGTCACACTCAGATGTTCCCCTCTATTCTTTGTCTACTTCTTTCCTAAAACTTCTTTTTTTTGGCAGCCTGTGCTTTGATTGGGATACAAGCTGAGCAGTGGCTACTAAAGCTATTTCTGTTCTTCTTTTGGTTTGTTTTAATGTTTTGGAGATATAGGGCTGCATCTAAGGTATTAGTTTATTTAACTCAGGCTTTCTATTTGTGCAAGGATACATCCTTCTACAAAACTGAATTCTAACGTGAGTGAGTTCTCAAGGTCACAGGAAAAGCATCATGAAACTGCATCAAATGCACAGAATGTTCTTATAACCATCATGTCAGTAAAATGGTTACACCCATTAATATCCATTAGAAGCGATCTGTGTCTGTTTCCAACTACTATTCCTGCATGAAGTGAATTTTCTAATTTAAAAAGGCTGAATTCAGCTCATTTTATACATTAAGTACGATGTCAATGTATTTTAGTGATTAAAATTGCCAGTGTAATTCTGTGGGTTTTTTTCCGATGTAAATGATCCATAAAGTGGCAATATGCCCATCCTAATTAAACAATGATCAGAATAATCACTGAAAACAACGAAGGGTAATGCTACTGTCCTTTAAGGGAATTTTCTAAGAATTATTTGACTCACTGTCAAAAAGCATTTACTGAGAAATGAATTGAAAATCACAGTGTGATCTCTAAATCATTTAGGATGTAACATTTGGTCAGATCAGTCACGGTATTTGAATTAAAGCTAGAGACAGAAATCTAAATCAGCACAACCCCCAAACAAATATACTGGATAATGGAGAGCAGGTGGGAGACAATTAGAGAGAAGATCTGGGATCATGCTGTGTCTTTTTCTTTTCTTTTTTTTTTTTTTTGGAGGATCTCGTTCTGTTGTTAAGTATGCTGTAAACTACTGCAGAATCCCCCTCAAAACCCAGGTATGGAGACGGTGTGTAAGCACTTCAAAGGGGGAAGACTGGAAGGATAATGGGACACGGAAAAACAAAAATGACGAGGCAGTTTCTGTCAGCAGCATGTGATTAAAACTCCCCACAGCAGCCTGGTGCTGTGCTTATTTCTAAGAGTGACACTCACTTTGAAGGCTGTCCTTTGAGTCAGGCCTCTGTGGGGCCAAGGGCCTCCCTTACTGCTGACATGATAGATCAAAGGGAGCACCCTGCACTCCACACGAAGTGCGCGGCTAGCACGACATTCTAGAAAGAGAGCAACAGAGCAGCTCACAGACATGGAAGCAAAGTCCTATACAAAAAAAACACTGTTGTTTTGCTTTTCAAAGGATGAACTGCTCTGAAAAAGACCTTTAGGACGGCAAATTCAGGGGTGGGTATTTGCCAAATTGCTATTAGTTTTTTCCCAGGGAGAAAAAAAATGAACAGATCATTAGAATGCATCCATCAGTTACCTGGGAATCCACTCTGAAAACATGGCTTGATTTGTACAGCAGGCTTGTCTCGGGCACCTGGACTCTCAGGGAGATGAGATCTGTCTCTGATTGCCGTCTCCACTGTGCCAGTTTTCAGAGAACACCAGGCCCCTCACTGCCACGCTGGAGAAGGCCTCCTGCAAACACTGGCATAGCAAGAGCCACCATGACAAGTGGACCATTCCTTTGCTGTTGCCAAGATCGAATTAAATTTTCAGAATTTCACTTGTAAATGGTTACTGCTGATTCACGATTTTCATTTCTTTGCCAGACACCCAAATGGCTTTTGAAAAGCCTTCTAGGGCAGAAGTAAATCCTCACGTCTGGATAAATAGCTCAAATCTCATGCGAGATAACAGCCAATCGTCTACTTTTCCCCTGCTTAGACTTTTTCCCTGGTGCCAACTATTACTTCACTGCTACTACTCTTTAGTTTTCCTGTAGTAGAGGAGCATCTTCCTCCAAAAATAATGCCTTTTGGATCTGTCCTGACTCATTACTGCCTCGTGCTGACCTTGTAGTCACTTTCCTTCATGTACTAGGATGGGGCACCTGCTCATGGTGGGCAGTCAGCACCTTACCCGCAGACAACACCCTTGAAGTCATCAACATCCATAACTGACACCTGAGCCTCCACCATCTTGACTCCAATGACCCGAATCTCCACTCCACTTCAGAAAGGCGCTTTAAGGACATCTTACGACACCTCCAAAATCTTAACCACAATTGGACCACAAATTCCTAGCCATGCTTTCACCTTCCTGAGTTTTTTTGTTTTTTTAACATCTTTATTGGAGTATAATTGCTTTACAATAGTGTGTTAGTTTCTGCTGTATAACAAAGTGACACCTTCCTGAGTTTTAATCTCATTTAGATATCTAGTCCCTAGATTCTTCTGCTTTGTCCAGTTTTCCAGTTCCTCTTAGCCTTCACTCTTTCTTTAACAAACTGTACATTGTGGTTGACAGCATTTATAATAACCTCACTATGTAAGAGCCATTGGGCTCCCCTGGTGGCACAGTGGTTAAGAATCCACCTGCCAATGCAGGGGACATGGGTTCGAGCCCTGGTCCGGGAAGATCCCACATGCCACAGAGCAACTAAGCCCATGAGCCACAACTACTGAGCCCGCGTGCCACACCTACTGAAGCCTGCGCACCTAGAGCCCACGCTCTGCAACAAGAGAAGCCACTGCAGTAAGAAGCCCGTGCACTGCAACGAAGAGTAGCCCCGCTCTCCACAACTAGAGAAAGCCCACGCAGCAACGAAGACCCAATGCGGCCAAAAATAAATAAATAAATACATTTATTAAAAAAAAATTCATGCCATTGCATCCTCACGACCAAACCCCAACCCTAGAACGATGCTCCCATTTACCTCCTCCATCCCTACACCCAGAGAGCCAGGGCTGCTGGAGCAATGCAGGGAATGTGTAGACTGGTTCTGCTGCGGGCTCTTTAACCTCAGCAGGACACTTGCCAGTGGAGTTTCTTTCATATTCATGTCCTGGAGAGATCAAATGAGAGGCCGCGTACCGCAAAAAAAAAAAAAAAGTAAAAAAAAAAAAATGAGATGCTGGTGAGGATCAAGGTTGTTCTTTACATAAAAATGGCCACTGTTTGGAGCAGAAGCGTGGCCACTCCATAGGCCCCTCAATGACCTATACTACGGCTTAGCAAGAGAAGGTGAGTTAGACCTCCTCACGGGTAATCAAATATAAGAATGGCATCTGAAGAGACCGAAAGAGGAGCAGACATGTAGAGAGTAAGAATCATAATTAAAGTGTTTCCCCTACTCCCCACTTTTTTCATAAATGTATATTATTTATTATTTAGACAACAGAGTGGACAAACCAGGGCAACTCTCTGGGAATCAGATGGGTGGGCCTGGCCAGGGCAGAGCCAGGTCTTGTGGGACCTGAAGCTCATACAATTATGAGGTATTCTCTTAAAAAATACAAAATCAACAGTCACAAAAGCAATTCAAGTGCATTTAAAAATTGCTGTTATTTTATATTGAGCTAGATCACCGTGTAGTCAAATCACTCTTACGTGCCGACTACTGATGTACTGATGAATACATATAGTTTTGCCGTGAAACACTGGTTTCTTCAGGCCACTTAACTGAGTCAGTGGTAGTTTTGCAAAGCATTCTGCCTGGAACTGAGCCTTAATCAGGCCAAGATGTGCTAGGTTCACATCAGGATTTGATATGATACAGTGGGAGGTGTAAGACACGTGACCTCATAGAGATATACTGGCTGCTGGTAGAAGTGCTACAGATTTATGCTCTGAAAACACAAATTCTGAAAACAGAAATCTTACTTCACATGATTTCCATAAAAATATATATAGTGCATTTATAATTGTATGTGCTTTACCGTCAAGCACATTTCTGACAGCAGCATATGTCTGTCTTTACTAGATGGTGATAAGGAATAAACCTTATGCTTACAGTGATACATGTCTGATGACATGAAGACTGTTTCACAGAGCAGATTCTGGCTTCATACACCTCAAACCTCTTGAACACTACTTCCGGTCCTGAGCGCTATAGGATGCGTCTGTATCCCTTTGCTTCCCCTGACACAAAGTCATTGTGTTGGCATAGTGGGTGGAAGAAGACAACTAATAGTAACTGCAGATCAAGTGACTTCAAGTCTATAAATATAATCCCACTTACACCCAACTAAATATATCCCAAATTCTATCTCCCTTCCCATGGATCCCTCAAATACCATGGCCTTTCCAAAGATAAGGGGGTATGAGTGACAGAAGTAAAGTTTAAGTGGAATGAAGCACTGGTCTGGAAAGATTACAGTTAAATATCTTACTTTTCCAATACAGATGTGTCCAGGAACACATCTGGAACAGGCTGTCCTTCACTGTGGAAAACAGCATGGAGGTGTCTCAAAAAACTAAAAGTAGAACTACCATATGACCCAGAAATTCCACTGCTGGGTATCTATCCAAAAAAACCCCCAAAACACTACTTCAAAAATATGCATGCACCCCAGTGTTCATAGCAGCAGCATTATTTACAATTGCCAAGATATGGAAGCAACCTAAGTGTCCATTAACAGATAAAGAATATGTGGTGTATATATATATATAAGGGAATACCAGCCAGTCATAAAGAAGAATGAAATTTTGCCATTTGCAGCAACATGGATGGACTCGGAGGGCATTATGCTAAGTGAAATAAGTCAGGCAAAGAAAGACAAAAACTGGGCTTCCCTGGTGGCGCAGTGGTTGAAAGACTGCCTGCCGATGCAGGGGACACGGGTTCGTGCCCCGGTCCAGGAAGACCCCACATGCTGCGGAGCGGCTGGGCCTGTGAGCCATGGCCCCTGAGCCTGCGCGTCCGGAGCCTGTGCCCCGCAACGGGAGAGACCACAGCAATGAGAGGCCCGCGTACCGAAAAAAAAAAAAAAGACAAAAACTGTATGATATCATTTATATGTGGAACCTAAAAAATATAAGAAACTAGTGAATATAACAAAAAAGATGCAGACTCACAGATACAGAGAAAAGCGAGTGGTTACCAGTTACGGGGGCAATATAGGGGAAGTGGGAGGTACAAACTATTGGGTGTAAGACAGGCTCAAGGACGTATTGTACACCACAGGGAACATAGCCAATATTTTGTAGTAAATGTATATAGAAAGTAACCGTTAAAAATTGTATACAAAACTTAAAAAGTTAAAGAAATAGGCTGTTCTTGTGAGGGTCTTAAAGTTCACACTTTAGTAGCTTTACAAGAAATTCATATTTGCATCTGGACTCTCAAGGCTCGACTGGCATATAATCTGGAGGTTGCTAGTAGGGAAGATGGGCCACTCTAATACTAGGACTCATTGGAGAACAAGCATCTTCCTTATCCTCTTTGAAGATGACTTGAATAAGAGGTATTCAAAATCCAAAGAGTAAGGATTAAAGTGCTTTTTGAGTTAAATGAGCTACTAAAATTTCTTGAGGGCAATAGGAAAGAGATTAGCTGTCATCTGCTGCTAACTCTCACAAGAGAGTAACTGAATCGCAGGAGAAACCAATTCTGCTTGAATAACATGCATGAGGAGTACCTGGTGTCAGGCAGAACCACCTGCATGTTTGCAGCCCCAGGGGCTAGATCCCCACCTCAAACCACTGGCCAGTAAGTCACCTCAGGCCACCTGGGATAAGAAACATGTGGTAGCCATGAGCTGTCCACGCAGCACATCAACTCACCGGAGATGATAAAGTCGTTCCACTTAGAGCAGGGTTTGGCAAATTTTGTGAAGGATCAAGTAGTAAATGTTTTAGGTTTTGCAGGCCATACGGTCTCTGTTGCAGCTACTCAACTCTGCAATTGTGGAAGCAACGTGCAAGGGAACAGCCAAAACGCCAATGAATGAGCATGGCAGTGTTCCAGCTAAACCTCGTGATGGATGCTGAAATCTGAATTGTACGATTTTCATGTATCACAAAATATTATTTTTGTTTTGATTTTAACTTTTAAAAAATATCAAAACCATTTTTTGGTTTGAAGGCTATACAAAAACAGGTGGCAGGCCAGAATTTGCCCCAGACTCTAGTCTACTGATATCTGTTCTTCAAATATGCTCAGGAAAGATTTGGGATTAGGCTGATGGCAGGTTTAGATGGACACTGCTTTTCTGTTCTACATTTCTATGCAGAGGGTATTTCTCAAGTTACAGGGAATACTGTGTCTCAGCTGCTCGGTGGCATCACGCTGAAGATCTAAAACACATTTGTGGGTCTCCTTCCTCAAAGTGTTCAAGAGCAACATTGACGCCTTCCTGACCCACGACTTTTGATTGGCTACTGGTGGTTTGGCTTGGCTTGGCTATTTGGATCAAGAGCATATCTTGCAGACACACAGTCCCCATGTAGCATCATGGGCACAACCCCAGTTGGTACATCATTGGCAGCCAAGCAGGCGGCGCCTTGATTGTCAACACAGACTGGTCAGCCTTGTGGTCTGTACCTGGTGTCCTCTTCCTATCATTGGGCTCCCATGGGTCCCTCTTATTATCATGAATTTTGAAGTCCCAGAGGCTTTTGCACAGAAAGGATTAGTCTGTTACTTGCATTTTAAGAAACATCAACTTAGTAATGTTACATCATTTAAAACGTCCTTTACTTTAACATAGAAATCTTGTTCCATTTGTAAATCTATACCTAAAATAACAATTTTACCTCCCCTTGTTCTTTCTTTTTTTTAAAATATTGTTTTATTTTTGCTTTATTTTTTTCATTTTAACTGTGTGTCCTGGAGATCACTTCATATCAGTTCAAAGAGTTCTTCCTTATTTTTTTTTTTTTTGACCTCAAGCCTTGTGGGATCTTTGTTCCCCCAACAGGGACTGAACCTGCACCCTTGGCAGTGAGAGCACGAAGTCCTAACCACTGGACCGCCAAGGAATTCCTCTTTGTTCTTTCATTAATGTTTAATTAAGGCGCACAGGATAAACATCCTTGAATAGTCTTTAGTTTATCCAATTTGTTTAAACATTTTACATTGCATTTATAAATGTGTTCAATGAATTTTACTTCAAATGGCTGACCAGGCAAGTTTACTACCTAAACAGATAACTCCTTTGTACATACTAAAACAACATACTCTAAACTTATAAAATTTTTTTAAACTTATAAATTTTAATATAAACTATTAAAACTTATAGAGACTAGAGTTCTTCCAAGCATTCTGTTATTGTTTATGAATGTAGTTAAACTCTCTTCCAACTTTTAACTTAAAATCACAAGCCTATAATCAATTATACATTTTAACTGGAATCTCCCTAACCCATTAGATTCTCTATCACATCAAATTCTCTTAAATGTTACAAGGAAATAAATACCAAACACATACAGACTGTCCCAATGATTATAACACCTACACCTAAACTTAATCCCCAAAGTACAGGTAATATGGGTCAATTTACCTTCATTAATTCTTAATTTTATGTGACTAGAAAATGTTATCTCATTGTGCTTTTAACGTGCCTTTTCTTGACCATTAATAAGGTTATGCTTTCTAAAAAAGAAAATTCTTAATTTTAAAGCAAAAAGATCTTACCTTTTAAGTCAAGGGTTACAAAACTATGTACAGCCCACTGTCACATCTGGCCCGCTGCCTGTTTTGGTATGACCCCAAGCTAGGAATGGTTTTTACATAAGTGGAAGAAGAAGTAAAGGAAGAAGATTTCATATCCATAAATAAAGTTTTATGGGAACACAGTTCCGCTCATTTGTTTTAAGTATTATCTATGACTGCTTCTGGGTCAGTGTTGAGTGGTTAAGACAAAGACCATATGGCCTAAAATATTTGCTCTCTGGCCCTTTACAGAAAGTGTGCTCCTCCCTCCCTCCCCTCCCTGTTTTTTATTTTTAGAAGATGCAAGTCATGCTGTGCTTGAATTTCAGAGACCCAAATAAAGGATCATTGTAGCAGAAACTTTTGCCTGAAGGGTGTTGGGGACTAAGGGCAAAGAGCTTTCTTTCAAAGATTGTTTATCCTCTTTCGTCCTTCATTTACCCAGATAACAACAAACAATAAGGATTGAGGATGGGAGAGCAGGGAACGAAGGGCAGAGACCCCTCCCCCTCACAGACCCACTCACCTACCCAGCAACAGAGATGCAGGATCCAACTGGAGCCTCCCTGCCCAGTGGTGGGGGCCCTTCTCAACAGAGCCCAGGAGGAAGTGCTCTTAGAAGCTGTGGAATCCACAGCTTCACTTCTCAGTCCCAGCTCCAAAGCTCACACGTAGGAGATTCTGCTTTCCTGCCTAGCCGCCTATGGGACCGTTCATCCATCTTCTCTGTATTTTGCTCCTTTTGCCTTGACAAATGGTTTTCATTCAGTATCTCAGCTAAGTCTTCCTCTGGGTAGCATCCCAACCTCCAGTTTATGCTTAACTTATGACTGTCCTGTCATCATATCAAGAAGTCTTAGATGTGATATTTGCATATGTTTTAATATGCCATATAGGTATATATTTGATTCAGACAGTTTATCATTTGGATTGCTAGCCTTTCCCCATAAGCAATATTTCTACAGCATTTCTGGACCAGAATTCAAGTCACAACAAACCACTGTGTCATCTAGACCAGAACGGAAAAGGTTCTGGCCCTTCAGTTGCTGTTAACTCTGCCTTGCAGTAACCTCATAAAAAGAATTGTTGAAATGCCTCCAGACTATTATTTAGAGTTCAGTTTGCATTTTCCGGAAAATCTAATGTCTTAAAACTAAAGTAAGGAAAGAAACTTAGAGAAGGAAGGAGGAAAACAGTAAGATAGGAAATGGAAATTTGTACGGAGAGGAAAAATAAGCCTGAGGGCTAAAATAAATATAACTCCTAATTACTACACTGAAACCATGGCAGGAATTCTATACCCCCTTCATTGCTTAAACAATACTTTAAAAATAGCTTTATTTAAAAGAGAGAAATGCTCAATGAATGGGCAGCTCAAAATGCCCCCTGAAATAGAAAATTATTCTCAAAGAAAAATCAGGGTAGTTTGCTGAGTCTGAATGTCAAGTGTTTCTCACTTTTTGAGTTTTCACTTTGGTTCAGCCTGAGAGTATGATTTGTTTATCAAGATCATGAGTGATGGAGACCAGAAGCCAAAGTTGGATTAAAGATCGATGTTGGGATGCCATAATTATTGGGACTTGTACAGAGAAGCTTCAGGTATGGTAGCGGGGAATGTGGTAGTTTTATAATGTTTCAAGTATCTTTTTAGCCCATTTCAAAATTTCTGTAAGCCTGTTATTTATTTATTTTGCTTTTTGTAATTTTAATTATTTTTTTGTAGTGAGAACATTTAAGATCCTGTTAGCAAATTACTGAGATAATTTTGATCAAACCTTTTAAAAAAATTAAACGAAAATGTCTATTGTTTTAAAAAGTATCTGATCAAAACTATCTCCACAAGTAGTTCTAGGCAGCACTGGCGCCCTCCCTTTAGAAGAACTTTGTGTGAAAGAAATTACAGGCTTGCTAATGAACGATACACCTCATTAGGAGAGAGCTACACAGGCTTCTAGTCTGTGGCATGGAGAAGAGAGTACAGGTGGAAATTTAATACCAAAGCAAGGGCTGTAGTTTATAGAAAATCAGATCTTTCATGGGGGATGGGTGAGAGCTTTTCTAAACCTTTTCTGACCCTGAAACCTACCTTGTGAGATCTTTCAGGAGTTTGAGGGGCCATTTCATCTTTTTTATGTAGTATGTGAAGAAGAGAGGCTGAGACAGTTCTCAGGTTTTCAAAACATTTTTGCTACAAAATAAAACACCAAAAACAAGCGTAGAGCTTCAAGAATTATTACAAAGGGAAAACCCGTGTAACCACACCTAGGCTAAGAAACAAAACCTCGGACTTCCCTTGTGTCGCAGTGGTTAAGAATCCACCTGCCAGTGCAGGGGACACGGGTTCGAGCCCTGGTCCGGGAAGATCCCACATGCCGCTGAGCAACTAAGCCCGTGCGCCACAACTACTGAGCCTGCGCTCTAGAGCCCGCGAGCCACAACTACTGAGCCCGAGTTCCACAACTACTGAAGCCTGCATGCCTAGAGCCCGTGCTCTGCAACGAGAAGCCACCCAATGAGAAGCCCGCGAACCACAACTAGAGAAAGCCCACACGCAGCAACAAAGACCCAAGGCAGCCAAATATAAAAATAATTAAAAAAAAAAAAAGAAACCTCAGTAGCACCCCACCACCCCTAACAGAGAACATTCCTCTGATTTTTATAGCAGTTACTTTTTTGTTGTTGTTCATGTGTAGTTTTAATCATCTAATTATCTCACCTACTGTATGGTCAGGCCATTCAAGATGGCTGTTCTCTTGCTCTCTGTACATCCCCTGCTCAACCAGCCTCTGCTTCACTCACAGGACTATCCAACCCTCTTCTTACAGGGCTTAATTAGTAACTGCCTACATGCTTGTCCCCAACCCCAGAGGCTGGCTGCCCTAGTAATTGATGAGCCAACCTGAGGTCAATTCCCCTTATAAATGGTAGTCTCCTTCTTCCCCAAAGATTGCTGTCATGTCCTGCCTGCTGTTCACGGTGGGATGTCGCTCCAAACGACCCTTTGTTTTGGATGTGAAGATCCCCCGGCCAATAAAACGTTGATGTCTGTGTCGCTTACTCTGGGCTTTCTTCCATCCGGAGGCTGGACAGCTACAAGGCTTGCAGGGTGTGGGGTGCGGCCCCAAACCTATTCTTTGATACCTTTTCTCAAAATTTTTTTCATTTCTGGGGTTGACTTTTTTGTTTGTTCTATTTTTTTCTCTGTTAGTTTGGAAGTCACACCTTCACCGGAAGAACACCCTTCAACACTTCCTTCAGTGAGTGGTGCTGACGAAGTCTCCCAGCTTTGTCTGACATATTCCACCCTCATTCTTGAAACATACTTTTGCTGGGTATACACTTAAAAGTTGGCATCAATAAAGTTAATTCATTTATCAGGACCCAGAAAACTGAGGCCACCCTAGTGGCCTGGCTCTCAAATCTAAACCGAAGTCAGCCCGTACTCACAGGAAACACCTATCCAGGAAAGCTGACATAATGCCAAAAATCACAGTCCTCTAACTCAGCTGTAGCTACTTTACCTTACCCTGGAAAATAGGACCCGCTAACCTCATAAAGAAATCCCTGACCTCCTAGTCAATCATGCCCATTTCTGCATTGCCTTTTCTAACACTATAAAATTTGCTTTTATCCAACATAACCGGGCAGAGCACGCTACTGATTGTGAGGCATTGTACTCCCCCAATCCATGCCTTGTTTTCCCTTGAATAAAAGACATCAAACTTGTTATTAAGTTGTTTTAGTTTCGTCATAGGATAGCATTTATTGTTGTAGTTATTATTTTTCAATTAAAGTTGTCATCCCACTGACTTCCGGCTTCCATTGAGAAATTAGCTACAGGCACACCTTGTTTTATTGAGTTTCAGTGATTGCATTTTTTACAAATTAAAGCTTGTGGTAACTCTGCACTGAGCAAGTCTATCGGCGCCGTTTTCCCCAAAGCATTTGCTCACTTTGTGTCTATGTGTGACATTTTGATAATTCTTGCAGTATTTCAAACTTTTTCATTATTATTTGTTATGGTGGTCTGTGATCAGTGATCTTTGATGTTACTACTGTAATTGTGGTTTTTGTTGTATTTTAAAAAATTAAGATATGTACTTTTAATTTCCCAATTGGGAGACTGGGGCTGACATATACACACTACTATATATAAAATAGATAACTAATAATAACCTGCTGTATAGCACAGGGAACTCTACTCAATACTCTGTAATGGCCTACATGGGAAAAGAATCTAAAAAAAAAAAAGAGTGGCTATATGTATAACTGATTCACTTTGCTGTATGCCTGAAACTAACACAACATTGTAAATCAACTATACTCCAATAAAGATTTTTTTAAAAGATACGTAGTTTTAAAAAACAATCATACTGCCCACTTAATAGACTACAGTATAGTGTAAGCATAACTTGTATATGCACTGGGAAACCAAAAAATTAGTGTGATTAGCTTTACTGTGATATTCGTTTTATTGTGGTAGTCTGGAATTGAACCGGCAACATCTCCAAGGCACTATATTAATCTGTTTGCTCCACTGAATGAAAATAGATTACACTCCCCACTCCATTCCTGTTGCCTCCTTCCCGCTTTAAAAGTTTTTTGTCTTTGGTTTTTCTAAATGTGCACTATATTTGGGGTTGAATATATTTTTTTAAACCCTGCTTTGGAATTCTAAGTTGCAGACATGATACCCACTAACCTTGTAATACTTTAGATTGTATTTCCCAAAATCAAGGATATTCTCTTACATAATTATAGTACAATTATAAAAATCAGAGTAAAAGTCTATAAAATAGTATCCTCTAATCAATAGATGTTATTCAGCTTTTGCAAATCATCCCACTAATATTCTTTTTCTGATCCAGGATCCAATCCAGGATCACAGTTTCATTTAGACATCTCTCCTTAGTCTCCTTTAATTTGGAAGAGCTCCTTAGTCTTTCCTTGTCACATGACCTTGATATTCTTTAATTTTTAAAAAATAATTTTTGTTTCTGAATAAATACATTTTTCTCTAAATGATGAGCTAAGAGAGGTTTCAGGCTACTCTTTATGAGCCCTTTCCTATGTTTAACACATCACATGTATTGATAATCTGTATTACCAATAAAGGAAAAGCAAAAGTAGAAACTATTATCACAATAATTCCTCTTTTAAATGTTATTTTTTAAAGTCTTAGGGCCATTGTAAAATATTGTTTATCATTATTAATATCATACTTGTGTGATTTATGGATCTGATGAAAATCATCTTCAAGAGAACTTTTATCTGAATTAATATTTATCTGAATTACTATCATTAAAATACTCCATTTTTACCTTGTGTTTTTTGACATATAGTTGATTTACAATATTATATTAGTTTCAGGTGATTCAATATTTTTATAGATTATACTGCATTGAAAATTATCACAAAATAATGGCTATATTTCCCTGTACTGTAAATATATCCTTGTCGCTTATTTATTTTATACATAGTAGTTTGTACCTCTTTATTCTCTACCCCCTATGTTGCCCCTTCCCTTTTCCCTCTCCCCACTGGTAACCACTAGTTTGTTCTCTGTATCTGTGGGTCTACTGCTGTTTTGTTATATACATGCATTTAAAAAAAAATGTTCAGATTCCACATTTAAGTGATACCCATAATACCCTCTAGGTCCATCCACATTGTTGCAAATAACAGAATTTCATTCTTTTTTTACTCTTTATTCTCTACCCCCTATGTTGCCCCTTCCCTTTTCCCTCTCCCCACTGGTAACCACTAGTTTGTTCTCTGTATCTGTGGGTCTACTGCTGTTTTGTTATATACATGCATTTAAAAAAAAAATGTTCAGATTCCACATTTAAGTGATACCCATAATACCCTCTAGGTCCATCCACATTGTTGCAAATAACAGAATTTCATTCTTTTTTTTATGGCTGAGTAGTATTCCATTGTATGTATATCTATCTATATCTATATATCTATATCTCATATCTTTATCCATTCATCTCTTGATGGACACTTAGGTTGCTTCCATATCTTGGCAATTGTAAATAATGTTACCATGAATATTGGGGTGCATGTATCTTTTCAAATTAGTGGGTTTTTTTCTTTTCAGATATATACCCAGGAGTGAAATTGCTGGGTCATATGGTAATTCTTTAGTTTTGGGGAAACTTCCATACTGTTTTTCACAGTGGCTGCACCAATTTACATTCCCACCAACAATGCACGAGGGCTCTCTTTTCTCCACATCCTCACCAACACTTGTTATTTGGATTATTTTTGAGGATAGCCATTGTGACAGGTGTGAGGTGATATCTCATTGTGGTTTTGATTTGCATTTCTCTGATGATCAGAGATGCTGAGCATCTTTTCATGTGCCTGTTGGCCATCTGCATATCTCCTTTGGAAAATGTCTATTCAGGTCTTCTGCCCATTTTTAAATCAGGTTTTTTGGGTTTTTTTGATATTGAGTTGTATGAGCTGTTTATATATGTTAGACGTTAACCCCTTATTGGGGTTGCTATTTCCAAATATATTTGAAAATATATTTTCCCACTCAGTAGATGGTCTTTTTGTTTTGTTGATAGTCTCCTTTTCTGTGCAAAAGGTTTTAAGTTTAATTAGGTCCTATTTGTTTATTTTTGCTTTTGTTTCTTTTGCCTTAGGAGGCAGATGCAAAAAAATATTGCTATGATTTATGTCAAAGAGTGTTCTGCCTATGTTCTATTCTAGGAGTTTTATGGTTTCAGGTCTTACATTTAGGTCTTTAATCCATTTTCAGTTTATTTATTTTATTTGTATATGGTGTGAGGGGATGTTTTAATTTCATTGTTTTACATGAAGCTGTCCAGTTTTCCCAACACTGGTTATTGAAGAGACTGTCTTTTCTCCACTGGATATCCTTGCCTCCTTTGTTTTAGATTAATTGACCATAAGTGCATGGGTTTGTTTCTGGGCTCTCTATTCTGTTACTGTTTTTGTGCCAGTACCATACTGTTTTGATTATGGTAGCTTTGTAGTATAGTCTGAAGTCAGGGGGCATCATATCTCCAGGTTTTTTTTTTTTGTCTCAAGATTGCTTTAGTAATTAGGGGTCTTTCATGGTTCCATATAAATTTTAGGATTATTCGAGTTCTGTGAAAAATGTCATGGGTATTTTGATAGGGATTGCATTAAATATGCAGATAACTTTGGGTAGTATGGACATTTTAACAGTATTAATTCTTCCAATTCACGAATATGGGACATCTATTAATTTGTACCATCAATTTCCTTCATCAATGTGTTATAGTTTTCAGAGTACAGGTCTTTCACCTCCTTGGTTAGGCTCATTCCTAGGTATCTTATTCTTTTTGATGTGATTTTAAATGGGATTGTCTTCTTGCTTTCTCTTTCTGATAGTTCACTGTTAGTGTATAGAAAAGCAACAGATTTCTATATATTAATCTTGTATCTTGCAACTTTACTGAATTCATTTATTCTAAAAGTTTTTTGGTGGAGACTTTAGGGTTTTCTCTATATAGTATCATGTTATCTGCAAATACTGTCGGTTTTACTTCTTCTCTTCCAATTTGGATACACTTTATTTTTCTTCCTTGATTGCTGTGGCTAGAACTTCAAATACTGTGTTGAATGTAAGTGACGGGAGTGGGCATCCTAATCTTCTTCCTGAATTTAGAGGAAAGGCTTCCAGCTTTTCACTGTTGAGTATGATGTTAGCTGTGAGTTTGTCATATGGCCTTTATTATGTTGAGATATGTTCCCTCTATATCCACTTTGATGAGAGCTTTTATCATGAATGGATGTTGAATTTTGTCAAAAGCTTTTGCATCTATTGAGAGGATCATGTGATTTTTATCCTTTTTGTTAATGTGGTATATCACATTGATTGATTTGCAAATGCTGAACCATCCTTGTGACCCTGGAATAAATCCAAGTTGATCATGGTGTACAATCCTTTTTACATATTGTTGAATTTAATATTTTGTTGAGTATTTTTACACCTGTATTCATCAGAGATATTGGCCTTTAATTTTCTTTTTTTGTAGTGTCTTTGTCTGGTTTTGGTATCAGGGTAATGGTGGCATCATAGGATGAATTTGGGAGTGTTCCATCCTCTTAATTTTGGGGGAATAGTTTGAGAATGATAGGTGTTAGCTCTTCTTTATACGTTTGGTAGAATTCCCCTAGGAAGCCCCCTGGTCCTGGAGTTTTGTTTGCTGGGAGGTTTTTTGTTTTTGTTTAATTACAAATTCAATTTCACTACTAGTGATTGGTCTGTTCAGATTGTCTAGTTCTTCCTGATTCAGTCTTGGAAGGTTGTATGTTTCTAGAAATTTGTCCATTTCTTCTAGGTTGTCCAATTTGTTGGTGTATAACTACTCATAATATTCTTACCTTGTAGTATTTTAATACCAGTGTACTTTATGCTAGCTATTTGGCTTTGACTAAGGATTCATTACATGTAAAAGTATAATTTCTTGTACTACATATACACGTATAATTACATATACATATATAATTGTATGTAAGGATACTACAAGTAATTAGTAAGTGCCACAATGGTCAAACAGCCATAGTGAAAAACTAGTAGTGTTTGGCAAAAGATGTCTGCATTACTGCATTAACCATGTTCTATAAATTGGTGCCTCTGTGAAGTTTCTCTAAACTTGATGCTTTAACATCTGCCCTGCACGCATATGCTGGGTATACCTTGTTCTTGACAACCTAATAATACACCTGAGTCACCTTGCTTTGGCCTCCTTGGGGGGAGTCCTACCCCTGGGGTTATGCTTTTCAAATACAAACCAACCAATCCACAGTCTACACCCCTAACCACCTCTCTTACTGGACTTTTACACTCTAGATCATTTTACATCTGCTCTAGTTACCCCCGATCTAGGTACCAGACAACCAGGGACAGCCCCTATGCCTCAGAATCTACTGAAATTATTCAAACTAGCCAATCCTAAATCAGTTTACCCTGCCTCACCTGTTCCTGCAGAAACACGAAAAGGTGATTGTCCATGGTCCCTCTCTCTCCCTGGTGACTGACCACTGGTGACTCCTGATGTATCCTTCCTCCGCCCCACATTCACAATGGTGTAATGTGTACTCCCTCTCTTGGGATTTGTAAGTATAATAAACTGTCTTTTCAATGGTAGTTTTCTGCTAATCTGTTGTCCTCACCATTTCTAAATAATAAAACCTATTAAAACAATTATGAGTCAATGCTGATTTGCTCATAAATTAGACTGTTTTGAAATAGTTAGCTGTTTCTGATTGAAGTGGAGAATGTTTAAATGTTTGTTTATTTAAAGACCTAGTAATAGGTACCGTCACCGTGGTGAACAAACTGCAATCCTGTGAACAGCATAATGATGTTTTGGAGGGACTCACAGTTGAGTGATGCTAGACCAGAGGGAAGTGCTTCTGAAAAATCCTGCTGGAGAAATTACAATTTACAATCATATTATTATATAAAATATTATGTCAAGAATAAATTTTATTTTTAATGCTAGCACATTTTAAAATTTTTAATTAAATTAATTAATTTATTTTTGGCTGTGTTGGGTCTTCGTTGCTGCGCGCAGGCTTTCTCTAGTTGCAGTGAGCCTTCTCTAGTTGCGGTGATAAATTTTTAATTAAATTAATTTATTTTTGGCTGTGTTGGGTCTTCGTTGCTGCACCTTCTCTAGTTGCGGTGAGTGGGGGCTACTCTTCGTTGCGATGCGCGGGCTTCTCATTGCGGTGGCTTCTCATTGCGGTGGCTTCTCTTGTCGCAGAGTACGGGCTCTAGGCGCGTGGGCTTCAGTTGTGGCGTGTGGGCTCAGTAGTTGTGGCTCACAGGCTCTAGAGCGCAGGCTCAGTAGCTGTGGCGCACGGGCTTAGTTGCTCCGTGGCATGTGGGATCTTCCCGGAGCAGGGATTGAACCCTTGTGCCCTGCATTAGCAGGTGGATTCCTAACCACTGTGCCACCAGGGAAGTCCCAAGAATAAAATATTTCTTAATCCTAGGTTTAACAGATTGAATTACTTCAGAAAGATGGTAGAAACTGTGTATCCCTTCTTAACCACATTTTGGTAACAGTAGTTACAAACCCTGGCTAACTGAAATGAATTAGTAAGGGCACAAGGCAATATTTCTAAAAACAATTTTCTTAAGAACATCAAAGAATCATATGTCTTAGTAGCCAATCCAAATGGTGTCAAATAGTGTTTGGTATTATAAAAGTTTAAGTGAGAGGCAGTTTTCATGCCATATGAACTTCTAGTAATACCAACTTAGACATGTTTTAATCTTTCCTGTTTTTTTTTTTAAGGCTGTACCCATTCACATTCCCACCAGCAGTACAAGAGTGTTCCCTTTTCTCCACACCCTCTCCAGCATTTATTGTTTCTAGATTTTTTGGTGATGGCCATTCTGACCAGTGTGAGATGATATCTCATTGTAGTTTTGATTTGCATTTCTCTAATGATTAATGATGCTGAGTAATATTTCCTGTTTAACATAACCACAAGAAGTTTTCCTCAAAGAGCCTCATTTTGCAAGAACAAAGATTTTCAAGAGAAGGCCATGAATAAATAGTAAACTTTTGTTGATATTACAGTATTAATCAAGTATTTTTATATAACTGAATAAGGTCTAATACTTTAGAACTTTGCCAAACACCACTCTCTATGGAGAGCGGCAAGGCTCTGGGGCGTACCTGTCCATACATGTATATAATAAAATCCTGAGAATTTCCTGTAACTGCTGTAAATGGAGAGAACTATTACAAGATATCTGTGACATAATTTATAGTTGAGTACAAGTCCTCACTGGGAATATGTGACATCTTGATTATACCTTTGCAAATGCTGTATTCATAATGTGTAGTAGGCTAGCTGTGCTGGCACAGGCAACATACATTTAAACATCTCTTAAAAACTAATTTCTCACTTGGCAGAACTTCTCTGTAGTTCAACTTGTAATATCACAAATCCCAACTCATACATATTTTTGAAATGCCTACCCCCACTATGGATATATACTTTAAATACCATAAAGAAAATACTATTTTCTACTTTTTGCTAGATGCATATTTCCACATTTTCCTGAAAGTGACCAAATCACAGTATAAGAGGCTCCAGTATATTGTTTAGACTTACTGATAGGCTGCAAATGTTTTATATCAAGTATTTATTGAAACAACTTGTTAGCTGGCTGAGGTTTAGAAATCTGACACACAGAATTGTTTGGGCAAAGCTATGGTCATGGTGACTGGGGTACGGCCTGTACTCTTAAGCAATTTTATGTCAAGTTCAAATTTTAAAAAAATTCTTTTGAAGCTATGTGCAAGTTATTTTAAACTTGTGGGCCTGTGAAAACATAAGATATCCATTGATGTATCAAGTATCTCCTTTAAGAATTGGGAAACTCATTATTTAATCTATAATGTCTCTTTGAGTAAATAGTTTGATTGTAGACGATGTTGGCATGGATGTAGAGAAATAGAAATTCTTAGACATTTCTGGTGGGAGTATGAATTGATAAAATCCCAGTGGAGAACAAATCTATAAATGAAAGTACATATCCTCTTTGACCCAGGAATTCCATTTCTGAGAAGTTATCCTTCTTGTACATACGGGAAATGAATTTCCTATCAGGTTCTTCATTGCAACAATGTTCATAATAGCACAAGATTGGAAGCAGTCTTAACATCATCAGTAGAAGACTGGTTAAAGATGTTTTGGTATGTCCACACAATGAAAGACTATGGAGCTATAAAAAAGAATAAGGGAGTTTTAAATATTTTGTTATGGAATGATTGCTAAGGTATCTTAAGTGAAGAACATGAGTAGGACAGTGTGTATAGTTTTGTTAAAATTTATGGAATATCTTCATTCCCTCCCCCCACTACCTCCCTTCCTGGATTTGTGTCAAATGTCTCTGTAAGAAACTGGTAACACTGGTTGCCTTTGTGGGAAGAATTGCATGACAAGAGGAGGGAAGTAGGAGGGGATTTTTTTTTACTGTGTATCCTCTAAACATTTTGATTTTTGAACACTATATGTATTATTTTATAGTCAAAAATAAATAAATTCAATTTCTAATGAGTCCATTTGAACCCTACATGCATCACGACAAAAAGGAATTACTCTTTAGCAGAATAACTCTCATGTACTGAGACCCAGTACCCTGAGTGTTTAACACCCTTAAAACAGAAACAAAGCTGCTGCTTCTAAAAACCTTCCCCTCTCCTGCATCTCATCAAGTTCTACATGAAGGCATGAACTATAGTACCCCATTGCCAGACCTTAGAGAAACAGAAATAAGAGCAAAATTGGAACATTACTGCTCAACTCAAAGGGAGGTAAGGTAGAATGAGTCAGATCAGCGCCTCAACCGAATGTTAGGAAATTATAGCTCCATTACTGCTTCAGGGGTAACTGACTCACGTTCCCTGGCAGAAAATGAGATCAAGCCCATCACACACACCGCTTGTCATTTCTTTACCTGCTTAGGAAGTGTGAGAATTAAATCAACTAACGTTTTATAAAGAGTTTGGAATCCCTTGATAGCAAGGTGTTCTATAAGAATTTTATAATCTTATGAAGTTGATATAAGAATTTTATAAGCTTTCTATATCTTACTTTAAAAAAGCTAATGTTCTCATCACAACAAGAAATTGTGACACAAAACTGATCTTTGGATTTCCATTTTTGTTCCTATTTTTGAGGTCTGATCTGGGTTTTGTCTATTATACCCTCAAACAAAACGCTTTTAGTTCCAAGGATCATTCTGTTTCTATGAAATATCCTTCTATGTCACAAAAGAATTGCATTCTTGAAATGTTTCAATTTAAGTACAGAGGGTCACTTTGAGCGTACAAACCACATGCATGTACTCTTTACCTCCCAAGTAGAGATGGGTGCAGGATTTGTCCCAAACTGTTTTACTTTTAGCAATTCTTCTTATAAAATTCTTTGAGAGGAAACATTTAGAAATTCATTTAACTTTTCATTAAATTACAAACATTTATTCTTGAAAGAGTTCATTCTGTACTTTATCATACTTCTTTCAGGATTATGGTTTTCCAAGAGGAATGAGATTGTAATTAAAAGGAAGAAAGGCTCTATCAATTCCAAATGGATACTAGGGACTTCTCTGGTTGCACAGTGGTTAAGAACCTGCCTGCCAATGCAGGGGACATGGGTTCAAGCCCTGGTCCAGGAAGATCCCACATGCCGTGGAGCAACTAAGCCCGTGTGCCACAGCTACCGAGCCTGCGCTCTAGAGCCCATGAGCCACAACTACTGAGCCCACGTGCCACAACTACTGAAGCCCACACGCCTAGAACCTGTGCTCTGCAACAAAACAAGCCACCACAATGAGAAGCCCGCGCACTGCAACGAGAGGAAGCTGGCACACAGCAAGATCCAATGCAGCCAAAAAAAAAAAAAACCAAAAAAAACCCCCCCAAACAACAAAAACAAACAACAAAACGAAACGCGAGAAAGGCCTTCATAAGGCAAAATCAGTGGTTTAAAAAAATAAAATAAAATGGATACAATGAAACTGACAGTTGCTAGAGCATGTCCATGAATTTTTTTAAACAACATTAAAGATAACAATTATCGATTTTTTGAAGAGTATTGGGAACATTCAGATCTGTAGTCAGTATTTACTAAGTTTCTTTTAAGGTAACCTGGAGTTATGGTGGTAAAACCGTTCAGTGAGATAGTCTGCAAATGATTCCCAGGCAAATCAGATTTTTCCTTCCACCTTCTTTTTTCTTTGAGAATAACCAAGGACTTGAATCACTAAACATTACGTTCTCTCTAAAGCCTTCCTGTTAATCCCAGATTAAACTGAACCTAAATTCTGTAATTGTTTGGTTTTACTTTTCTTTTGCCTTCAAACTGTCTCATAAGTCTGTCTCTTTCTGTCTCAAAACCATTCTGTCCCCTTCACTCAAGTTAAGCCTATGGGTGGTCATCAACATTTTTCATCCTTTGTATTAACACCCATACTACACATCTTGTAAAAAGTGTATCCTTTGTATATTAGACATGAAAGGTAGTATTTCTATGTGGAAGGGGTGTATGAGCAGCAGTTTGGTTGGAAGGGATGAAAGGATGCTGAGAAATGTCAATTGTCAATATCAAAACATTGTCGGGTGGTGATGGAGGTTGGGTAGAGTTAAGGCAAAGAGAGCGACAATCTATTAACCTCAGGTTATCCTTGTCAGATTGGTTTTTCATTTCCCACAACTCATGAGTGAATGAGAACATGTGTCTGAGTAAGAAAACCAGAATGTGAAAACAGACTGTCCAAGAGAATAACAAAGTTCTTCACGGGCTCCAGGAGAATGTATACCTCCAGTCGTGGAAGCTGGCAAAAGCGTCTCATGAGTTAGCATCCGGGACTGGCCCTTTTGACAGGTAAATATGGAAGGGGTGGGTATTCCCAAAGGTGGAGGAATAAAACTCACCCTTACCTCCTTCAAACCTTTGCTCAAATGCCATCTTTTCAATGATGTCTTTCCAACCATTCTATTTAAAATTACACTGTATGCCTTTCAAACTTCTTTCCTGCTTTACTTTCCCTCTACAGCTATGACCATTTGATATTGATATATTTTTTTACTTTTTGATCAGGTCTATGATATTTTGGGCCATCTCTCAAAAACTAGATAGACTTTGTAATCACATCCTAAGTTCTTTCCTAAATGTAATTCTCAAATCTGTCTTATTATAATTTTTGGCTTCCTGGTCCTGGGCACTGCCCCCTCCCCCTAACTTAATGGAAGCCACTTTTGAGGGTATTGGAAACAGTAGGCTGGAGGGGAAAGGTAGAAAAGGAACTCACTTAATCTAAGTCACTTTGCAAACCTGAGAAATCTTAATGGACCTTTTATACAGAAAAACTTTTTCAGTCTTTTTTTCTTCCGATTAGGATCTAGAAGCAGTTGGATTTTCCCTGACTTTTCATACCCCAATTCCTTTTCATTTCTGCTTGTAAACTGGTCAATTCCTGCCTGAACTCAGCTCCTTCTGTGATACCTTTCTATAAACAGCGAGAAGAACCAACATGTGCTAATATTCTGGGTATTTGCAGCTACTTTCCTTAGAGCTATAGGATCATTAAGCACTTTCTTTGCCTTCCAAGTTCAGCCGATAGTTTTACCAAATGTTATCACATAACATTGGTCTTTTTCTTTCCAGAGTGATGTCTACGCTCCTTCCACCTACTGCCCAGCTGCTAAGCTAATGCCATATATATATATTTTTTTTTTTTTTTTTTTTTTTTTTTTTTTTTTTTTTTTGCGGTACGCGGGTCTCTCACTGTTGCGGCCTCTCACTGTTGCGGCGCACAGGCTCCGGACGTGCAGGCTCAGTGGCCATGGCTCACGGGCCTAGCCGCTCCGCGGCATGTGGGATCCTCCCAGACCGGGGCACGAACCCGTGTCCCCTGCATCGGCAGGCGGACTCTTAACCACTGCGCCACCAGGGAAGCCCATGCCATATATTTCTGTTTTTGTTAAGGCAGCACTCGGATTTACCATTTTCAGTATTAGCTGTGCTGATGTTGAAGGGCAGAATTTGCCACCCCAAAATATGACTGTCGTAGTTCAGGACATGCCACCCCCAAACGTGCTGCTTTGGTATATTGATTATTTTAAGCTGTAGGCACTTGAAAAACAGCAAATGCAGGGAGAGGTTTTTCTCTTTACTCTCCTTATCTGCCTAAAACCACATCCTCTAAAAAATACTCCTGTCAATTGACATAACCCCCCTCCCTAGGAGTCTCATCAACCAGGGAAGATTGACTCTTATCACAGGAGAGTTGACTAGAAATTGATACTACAGCCAGCCAAACTTTGTCACAAACTAGTATACCTCCCGTCTATCCTTCTAAGGGCCCATTCATCTTTCCTAAAAATCACTTACTCTCCCCTAAGAGGTCTATATCCCCTCTTTTTTCTCTATTAGGATGGTATTTAAGTCTGAACTCTAAGTCACCTTGGGGAGTTACTCAATTTCCCATGGGTATCTCCCAGGTATACATGAAGTATACCTGTTAATAGATTTCTATTTGTTTTTCTTTTGTTACTGCTTTTTATTACAGGGGTCTCAGCTAAGAACACAGAGGGTAGAGGGAAAATTCCTTTTCCTTCTGTACAGTGCTCAAACACAAAAAAATGACCCAAATACAAGAGAAGTTTATTCCTTGTTCACATAACAAAAGTGGGTATTTCTTGAGTGCAGGCATCTTTCCTCTATGTAGTAATTCAGGGATCCAGAAATTTTCCATGTCACAGCTCTTTCATTCTTTTGGGGCCTGTTATTACTGTCATTCAGGCAGCAGAAGAAAGGAGGCATGGAGGGAAGGCTTCCTTTCTCTAAACTCTTGGTCCAGAAATGGCCTACATCACTTTTGTGTACATTCCAGTCACATGGCCACACCTAACTGCAAGGAAGGTTGGAAATACAGTGCCCAGGAAGAATAGAAGACAATTTTGTTACACAACTAATGGGCCGTCATACAAAGTCCCCTCAAGGAACCTGTGAAAGCTCAGAGTCCTTGCATACTGAAGGCACACCAACTTATAGATGCGTAACTCTTCACTGCTTGTTCATGATGAACTAACATTTCACTATGGCCTTTGATTTTTCCCTTCTGTGTGACTTATAGTTTAAAATTTTGCAAGCATTACTCTGCCTTTGTCCTTAAGATAACTTTAATTTCTGTGTTTCTGAACCTTCTACTACCTAATTAAAGTGATCTGGAATTCTGATTATAACCCTCAAGTAACTGCTCTCTCCTTATCCATAGATGCCATCTTCTGGCTTCCTGGACATTTTCTAGAGACCACGATTCATAGGGCATCTGAGAGTGAATCCACTTATGGTTGTATGATGTAGATCTTATTTGTATAAGGAATACATTTTTCTAGGCAGTATCTTAGGTCCTTTGAAAGTCAATCTTTAGTATATATCATTTATCTTGATGAACTCTGATCAACTGATCTCTTGACCAGTAAGAACTCCGATGCTCCTGCAAGGGATCGGGTGACCCCAAGAGCTTATTATGACAAAATCAAAGCTGTGTTTCCTTTATCGTCTCTAACTTGCTTGGCCCAATATTTTTTTGAAATACAGCTGATAAACAAGAAGCTCTGTGATATGTAGATACAGATTTGCTAAAATAGAAATACCATAAAATACCATACTCCCAGTCACTATTTTCCCTCTAGTCTCTTAGCTGCTCCTGCATGATTCACACAGAGTAGAAAAATAATTTTTTAATGTTTGATGTCAATTACTTAGATATACTGAAAGAAAATGTGCTGAGATGGTTTGAACACATTATTAACGAAGAAATAAAGAAGCAGGTGTGTTGCTGGAGACGGCAGGAAAGATGGCTGATTGCCCAGGCCCACGGTGCTTCTGGACAACATTGTAAAGGGAGCTAGGTCTGCCTGCGGCAAGCCCCCAGCTCCTTCCATCTGGACTCCCACCTTGGCGCATCCCAGGGTCCTTCCTTTCTCTCACCTGGCCACGGAAGAATCTCAGCAAAAGGTTTTTTTCAAACCTGATAAAGAGTTCAGGTGAAACTTCTCCTTAAATCATGTTCACAAGGAACTCCCTTAAATGAAAAGAAATCTTCTATGGGATGGAAGTAGAATAGCTCCATTTTTTTCATCTCAAAACTGGGTTAATAATCCCAACCTTTCATTAAATTGGAGAGATCACATGATAAATACTTGACACTCAGTAGTGTGCTGGGCACAAAGTCAAGTGCAGAACACCTGTTAAATCCCTTCTCTCTCCTTCTCTGGTGGGTAGAGGGATTTGACGCCATTCCTTAACAGCTACCCCTTGCCGTGACTGTCACTTTATTTCTCTTCAGATGGTAGGGTGAGTATAAGGGCCTTAATTTATCTTGTTAACTACCCTATCTCTGGCGCTAGCAAAGGTGATGTGTTATTAATATACCGCCTTTCAACTGCAAATCCACGCTCTTTGTTCTGCTTTGTGATGCTCGAGCTGTACCCTGTAAACATTTCTCCCTTGATAGCTGGTCAGCGTTAGGCTTTGTCAAGAGAGGGCTGTAGAGAGTAAGATACAGCAGAGGAAGGGGCTTCTTCCGGTTCCCATGTGCTTTCTTCCCTCCTATGACGCAGCTTTTTGGTGGCATATGTGAGTCCCAGTTGCACTTACTCTCTGGAAAGTTTTTCTGACACCACAGCAAACAGCTACCTCTAGACTAGCTCTGGCCTGCAGGCACCCTGGTTAATTTCTCCACCACTCAGCGGGCTACTGACTCCAAGGAGACCTGAATCTCAGCCTTGGGATGGGGAGTGGTGGAAAAGGCTCTATCAAGTTCTTAGTCCCTTCCTGTGTATTCTTTCTCATCCCGGGAGTAGTAGTTGCTCTCTGCACTTGTGTTTTCTCTCGTATGCCTTTTAGTAGTCAGTCACCATTTCCTAGTTAATACTACTTTATATAAATATTTTCCTGTTCAAATTACTGGTGTGGGGCTTCCCCGGTGGCGCAGTGGTCGGGAGTCCGCCTGCCGATGCAGGGGACACGGGTTCGTGCCCCGGTCCAGGAAGATCCCACATGCCGCGGAGCGGCTGGGCCCGTGAGCCGTGGCCGCTGAGCCTGCAGCGTCCGGAGCCTGTGCTCCGCAACGGGAGAGGCCACAGCAGTGAGAGGCCCGCGTACCACAAAAAAAATAAATAAATAAAATAAATAAAGAGTATGAGGCTGATTCTTAGCCCATATCACAGACCACTTTCAAAATGTGACTAAAATGTGACAGAATAGAAGAACACTCATGATCAGATAGCCTCGAAGCGAATGCAATTATCAGGAAAAGATCTAAGAGATGTATTTGTGGGACAGTGGGAATTTTAATCACTCTACAGTTATACAGCTATTAAAACAAAACGGTAGAAAACAGGAAATGTCTTTAATCAAGTCAAGTCTTCGTGGTGGTGGCTGATGAATATGCAAAAGCTGCTCTGAATTTTGTTTTTAGGGCATAGAGAAGGGCCACGTAGGCATCCCTAGTAACTGTTTTTAGGTTATAAGAAAGGAACGGATTTGTCAATCAAGGATGTCAAACGCTTAAAGAGATAGAGACATTTTTGATTTTAGAAAACAACAAATCGATTCCTAAACACCTGAGCTCTGATTTTCAAATTGAAGTATTCCTGGCAATTAGCATTACTGTATTCATTGAGTCAGTCAATGCCCAAAGGCAAAAATCCTAAAGTTACGTGAGGCTCTAGAAGAAAATGGCAGAACTCAGAGATGATTCTCTCAAGAAACTTACATCAAGCTTTTCCAGAAATCGCACTTCCTCCGTCAAACTTCCTTTGTAATTGAAGAGACAGATAATTTCCTATACCTTAAACCTTTGCCTATTCCTTGATACTCCCTTAACCCATCATTCTACAGTAATTCTCATTTCTACCTCTATTTTCATTTTTTGGATCCTGTTTAAAATGTATTCAGACATACATATGTTCTTGATTAGAATCCAAGTTTGAGTGGCTTGTATTATAATTATAGGCAAGTAGATGAATGAATGAATTACATCTGCTCATTCCTTCAAGGTTCGCTGAGTACCTACTACGGCCAGGCACCAGGGAGAGTCAGACACAGATCCCACCTGAAGAAGAATGGTAAGTAGTCTTTGCCCTTGGAAGGTTCTCAATCTGCTGAGGGAGGCACAGCATTTCAACAAATAGCTGCTGTGTAGAGAAACATATGTTCCAGCTATAGGTTAACCCAAATGTGGGGTAATCAACTCTTCTGAATTTCCCTGCACTACAGATTAGGGAGTGGAGGCACAGAGAAGTTAGGTAATTTGCTGACACTCATAGGACACGAAAGAGTCTGGATATGATCCTAGGAAGTATACCTCCAGGGGTTATACTCTCAATGATCACCATGCTAACTGCTTTTCACATTTGACCTGTCCAAGACTCTCATGGCTAAATATTTAATATATGTGTTTGGATGGTGATAGTCAATCCTTTTAAGTCACTGGTGCTTATTTACATGCTGGTGCCCATTTCTCTAAAACAGGTGTAATCCTTCTCACCAAGGACCTCTAAAACAAAGGAAGGCAGTGAAAATCACTCCACATTTATGTAGCTAGAGAAAAAAAAACATGGTAGGAAACAAGCAACTTTTAAAACTCAAGCAAACTCTGTGACTGTGGCTGATGAAGAGGCTGCTCTAAGTTCACGGGTGCAAGAAATGGCACCAAAGTATAGTCTGTACACTGGATAGGAAACCTCTCAGTCACCAAGAAGCCTCATCCCTGCCCTTGAAAAAGAACTTCATCTATTCCCATATCCTCGATCACATGTTCACGCCCTTTAAAAGTGGAAAGAGTGAGATTCACATATGACAAAGTGAAAATCATGCCCTCCAGTTTTGTTAGTTTTCCAGGTGAAATCACAAGAATAAATAAAAAGGGTGATTTACAAAGAACAGGAAAAGAAGTGAAAGCCGATGGGTGGGTCAGGAAGGAATAATGGTCTTTTCTACGTCTTGTCTGGGCTGTGTTCCTAGGAGTGAGTGCCTGACTGTGCGCTCTTTTAGCTCTTTTAGCACCAGTTGAAGACTCACTCTTTTCTCTCCCATCAACGACTCCCTAGTCACTGTGTGAAATTCAGGGATCCACTAAATTGCAGATCTGTAAGAAACTCATTCCACTGGGGATGGGTTGGGGGAGGAAAGATGCTGTAAGTACAAAGTGCCAAGGATGCCAGGATATCCTGTCTGTAGACTTCAGCGAGGGTCAAAGAATTCAAGGACAATCCATGCTTTAGCTGAGTCTTCAAAGGTGAGTGGTGTTTACAAGCAGGGCAAAGAGGAGAAGAGCATTCCAGACAAGAGGAACAGCTGGAGAAAAGGCCCTTCAGAGAGAAACTATAGTCAGGTCAGTACAGCGAGGGTGAAGAACACAGCCAAGGATAGTGATGGATGCTGAGAAATGTCTGAGAGACAGGCAGGGTGTGGTTTTCAAGGGCTCCACGTATCATGCCAAAGAGTTTGAAGTCTATACCCTTGGCCAGTGGTTGACTCCCCTTCCTACCTATGGATTCACCTAGAGAGCTTTTAAAAAGATAACTAATAATCAAGGCTTACTCAAGCAACTGAGTCAGAATCTCTGGCAGGGGGACCAGATATCAGCTTCCGAGATGATTCAATGTGCAGTCTGGGCTGGAGATACTGCTGTTGACAATGGGTGGGGGGGCAGGGATACTTAAAAGGTTTTAAGTAGAGATGTGGCGTGGTCAGTTTTTCATTACAGAAAGATCACCTTGACTACAGTATGGAAAACAGGTAGGAGTCATACATGAGGTGATGGAAAGGCAGTTTGGGAGATGAGTGTAAATCAGAATAAAGGCAATCAGAGTCAGAACTAAGGCAATGGCAGTGAGAATACAGACAAGGTAGGTAGCAGCCATCTTTCACCTCGGATTTATTGACAGACTGGAAAGGATATGTGGGTGGGGTGGGTTATAAAAATGACCACAAATTTTTCTCATGTCTGCATTCACACCTTGCAATCATTTCATCAAGAACTGGAGTCTGTTTTCCCAGTCCTTGAATCTGGGCTGGCCCTCTGACTTCCTTTGTCTGGTGGAATGTGGTAGAAGTATATCTGAGTTTCTTCAATAAGTGCTGCCAGGAAAACTGGACAGCTCCATGTAAAAGAATGAAATTAGAACACTCCCTAACACCACACACAAAAATAAACTCAAAATGGATTAAAGACCTAAATGTAAGGCCGGACACTATCAAACTCTTAGAGGAAAACACAGGAATAACACTCTTGGACATAAATTACAGCAAGATCTTTTTTGACCCACCTCCTAGAGTAATGGAAATAAAAACAAAGATAAGAAAATGGGACCTAATGAAACTTAAAAACTTTTGCACAGCAAAGGAAACCATAAACAAGATGAGAAGGCAACCCTCAGAATGGGAGAAAATATTTGCAAATGAATCAATGGACAAAGGATTAATCTCCAAAATATACAAACAGCTCATGCAGTTCAACATCAAAAAAACAAACAACCCAATCAAAAAATGGGTGGAAGACCTAAATAGACATTTCTCCCAAGAAGACATACAGATGGCCAAGAGGCACATGAAAAGCTGCTCAACATCACTAATTATTAGAGAAATGCAAATCAAAACTACAATGAGGTATCACCTCACACCAGTTAGAATAGGCATCGTCAGAAAATCTACAAACAACAAATGCTGGAGAGGGTGTGGAGAAAAGGGGACCCTCTTGCACTGCTGGTGGGCATGTAAATTGATACGGCCACTATGGAGAACAGTATGGAGGTTCCTTAAAAAACTAAAAATAGAATTACCATACGACCCAGCAATCCCACTACTGGGCATATACTCAGAGAAAACCATAATTCAAAAAGACAGATGCACCCCAATGTTCATTGCAGCACTATTTACAATAGCCAGGTCATGGAAGCAACCTAAGTGTCCATCGACAGACAAATGAATAAAGATGTGGTACACATATACAGTGGAATATTAGCCATAAAAAGGAACCAGATTGGGTCATTTGTAGAGATGTGGATGGACCTAGAGACTGTCACACAGAGTGAAATCAGAAAGAGAAAAACAAATATTGTATATTAACACATATTTGTGGAATCTAGAAAAATGTCACAGAACTGGTCTGCAAGGCAGAAATAGAGACACAGACGCAGAGAACAAATGTATGGACACCCAGGGGGGAAAGGGGGGGTGGGATGAAGTGGAAGACTGAGATTAACAAACATACACTAATATGTATAAAATAGGTAACTAATGAGAACCTGCTGTATAGCACAGGGAACTCTATTTCACTTCGCTGTACAGTAGAAACTAACACAACATTGTAAAACAACTATACCCCAATTTAAAAAAATGATATGAAACAAACAAACAAGAAGTATATCTGAGTTTCAAGCTTGGGTTCAAAGAGCTTTGTAAGTTTCCTCTTGGATCCCTGTGACCCCCAGGCTGGCCAGCTAGACCATAAGAGACACATGGTCCAGCTGTCCTGTCATCCCAGCACACAGCCAACCACTAGTCGTGAGAGTGATGGCAGATGCATGAATGAGCCCAGTTGAGATCACCTTCTACGGGAGACCGGTTGGACCTGACCTCTCAAACTGCCCAGTTTCGTGCACTTTAGGAATAGCAATTACTATCATCTAATAAGAGCAACTATTAGGTTGACCAAAAAGTTCGTCTGGGTTTCTCCGTAACACCTTACGGAGAACCCTGAACGAAATTTTTGGCCAACCCAATACTTTTAAAGTTTAAAAACTCATCTCAAACCAGGTTGTTTAAACATCAAAACTGAGACATCTTACAAACAGAAAGGAAACATGGTCAACTTAAAATACAGTGGACCTAGAGTCTGTCTAGTAAGTCAGAAAGAGAGAAACAAATATAGTATATTAACGCATATATGTGGAATCTTAAAAAAGAAAAAAAGGTACTGATGAACCTAGTTACAGGGCAGGAATAAAGAGGCAGACATAGAAAATGGACTTGAGGACTTGAGGACTTGGGGTGGGAGGGGGAAGCTGGGGGGAAGTGAGAGTAGCATCGACATATATACACTACCGAATGTAAAATAGATAGCTAGTGGGAAGCAGCCGCATAGCACAGGGAGGTCAGCTCGGTGATTTGCAATGACCTAGAGGGGTGGGATAGGGAGGGTGGGAGGGAGGCTCAAGAGGGAGGGGATATGGGGACATGTGTATGCGTATGGCTGATTCGCTTTGTTGAGCAACAGAAACTAAAACAGTATTGTGAAGCAATTATACTCCAATAAATATCTATTAAAAAAATATGGTGGTATTAGTCCAAGGTCATGTTGTCAACCTATTTGAGTAAATTAAATAAAGGATCTGGGGTAATCATAATAAGAGTACTGTAGGGTTTTTTGGGTTTTTTTTACTTTTGAAAAAATGTTTCCAATGTATTCCTGTCTTTCCCACAGATTGTATTGTTTCTCTTAATATGTTTTTTGTTATTGAGTTTACTAATTACCAATAACCACACAGAGGGAGAAAACTGCATACCACGTCTGAAATTTGTATTTCTGAAATTTAATCCATAACTGCATTTGGACATCTGTCTGGATTAAAAGGGGCTTTCTTACTTTCAAAAATCATGCCAGAGAAAGCAAAAGTAATGTTGCTTCATTACTTTACAAAGCCTTTAACAAAAAAAATGTAAATGCTCTTTCCTGCCCCAAACATTTTGACAGATCCAAGTTTTGGTCTCTTCTTCACTTTTATCTTTCAATATCATTCATAATGGTTCTGTGTATCATCAGCTAGCTCACTGAGTCACTGGCTGCTTGAGGCCACTTTCTTAGATTTTTATTGCTAAGTTACCACAAATTTAGCAGCTCAGTTCTTACTTTACCATTTCTGTAGGTCAAAAGTGGCTTGATTTTCTGCTTAGGGTGTCACAGGGCCGAAATTAAGGTGTCAGCTTAGGCTTCAGTCTCATCTGTGGCTCAGGATCCTCTTAAATTCTCAATGGTTGCTGGTAAAATTTCACTGTAGTTGTAGGACTGAGGTCTCTGTTTTCTTCTAGTCACCTGGGGGCAACTGTCAATAACTAGAGTCCTCCTGCAGTTTCTTGTTACATGGCAGCTCTCAGCTTGGATGGTTGATTTCCTCCAGGCCAGCAGGAGTCCATCTTTCTATTTCTTCTTTTGCAGTCATGTGGGGAAAACACTCTATGTTTAAAGTGCTCACCTGATTAGGTCAGGCCCACCTGGATAATCTCCCTATTTTAAGATCAACTGATTTGGTACCTTACTTACATTTGCAAAATCCTTTTAAAGCAGTACCTAGATTAGCGTTTGATGGAACAGCTGGGAGGTGTGTATATACCAGGGCTAAGAATCTTGAAGGCCATCTTAGAATTCTGCCTTTCACAGCCATGCTTAAGAGATCCTCTGATGGCACAACTGGTTTCTAATGAAACTTGGAACAAATAACTCGCATAGCAAGAATTCTATCGTCCGTCTTCCTTCTCACAAGTTTCCCAGTCCATTCCACCATCCAGTTGGACGTTTGAGCTTGTAAGCTCCAAGGGACCACAGGTGTTCTGGAGCTCCTACAGCTCCAGCTGCATGACTTGGGCGGGTACCAAGGAGGATTAGCGATAAGAACATTCAACTATAGCACGATACTGAGGAGAGAGGTCACACCTGGGAAAGGCAGCAGCCAAGTTCACAGCCAAGCAAAGGAGAAAGGATGAAGGCTTCCTCATAAGAAGTGCAGTCTTTTCCCATGGAAATTTATGAGTCTAGATATGTCATTCAAAGATATCAAGAAAACTAATATTTTTGAGGCTATGTTTTAGTTTGAAAAAATGATAAACTTTTGGATACAGGACAGATTTTTATCCTACAGATCTCTGATGAGAAAACTGGAAACAAACATCATTGATTTTTCTTTCAACAAGGCTGTGTCAATTCTCTTAAGAGAAACTTTGTCTGGATTTTACATAAAGCCATTTCTATCCCTTCAGAGCACAAAGAATCTGTGAAGAAATCTAGGCAGAACATGGTGTTCGGACTTTAATTTTACTCACCTGCAAACTATCCCCTTTCCATCATAACTTTATTTAAATCATGGTTATGTTCTTAATTAACAGTTTAATTGGTTGGTGCTTTCTCAATCCAGTTCTCTGGAGGCATGGTTTTCTGTTTAACTTTGTTTTAATTCTTCAGCAAAACCATAAAATTTAATTAGGAGAGTAACCAGCTTTGTAACAGCAGTTCTCTGTCCAATTAGCTATGCCCTGACCATACTGTCTCAGATTCCATTCAACAATGCACATACACTTTGCATTTGTTCAGGTTTCAGATAAGGCACTGTGAATTTAGCCTAAGCATATATTCCAGTTGCTTTTCACTTTCCCATAAATGCTTGGTTACAGTCAGTGAAATCAGAAAAAGTAACCTAAAGCATTCATATATACTATTAAACCAACAGCCATCAAAGGCCAACATGTAGGAATGCTATCTTACCGTGCATATTCGTTTCTATTGCTGCAGAACAAATTACCACAAACTCAGCTTAAAATAATACCCATTTATCATCTTACAGTTCTGTAGTTCAGAAGTCCAGACACAGCTGGCTGGATTTTTTCTTCAAGATCTCACTGAGCAAAAATCAAGATAAAAGCTGGGCTGGGATTTCATCTGGACCTCAGGGTTGTCTTCCAAGCTCATATGGTTGTGGCAGAATTCAGTTCCTTACGGTTGTAGGACTGACAGCTCCATTTCCTTGCTGCCTGTCAGCTGCAGATGCTCTCACATCCTAGCAGCCACTATCCTTATCACATGGCTCCCATGGGCAGTTCACAACATAGCAGCTTGACTATGTGCCAGGGGGAGCACTTCTCTGACTTCTTCCTCTGCCAACAGCTAGAGAAAACACTCTGCTTTTAAGGGGCTCACCTGATTAGGTTAGGTCTACCCCAGGTAATTTCCCTCCTGCTGCATAATACTTTACATATCAAGAGAATAATTATTCTATCATATAAACAGGCCCCAGCCCACACTCAGAGGAGGGATTATGCAGGGTGTACACCATGGGGCAGAAATGCTGGGGCCACCTTAGAATTCTGTCTACCACACTGTGCTGTAGGGAAAGAAGGCAACTCAAGGCCTCCCAGCAAACCCTCCTCCCTTCCCCTTGGAGGCGGTGTACAGGGTGTGCAAAGGAGCTGTTAACAATGTCCCCAATTCTGTCCCATCAGCTCCACAGGGCATCAGATGACAGACACTCATATTCTTTCTTCTCTGCAGGCTTTTTTCTCTGCCTGGCCAGAACTGCTGCTTTCTGTAGTGCAAGAGGATCACGCGATGGAATCATATGAATTTAAGACGACCTCAAGTTAACATGACGCTTATTGATAGAAATTTAGTTAAGCTCAGTGCCTCAAACTTCAGCCTAATAAAACAATTTCTTCTGTGAAAGAAATGAAATATGCAGAAAAGAGTTATTATAGCAGGCCCGAATCTGCTAGACTTAGAACGGCCTGCCTGCAAGACGGGCATGGGGACTTAGATTGTGGGAGGGTCCCTACCATCCTAACCGAGAAGAGCAATTCACGGTGCCTAAAGTGTTTGTGCAAACAGTATAGCTCGTGCTGAACACCTGCTCTCCTGCAGGAGCCTGGAATTCTGGTGTGCGTGAGCCAAGGGTGCTACGTAATTAGGCTCAAAAAAATCCCCAGGCGCTACGTCTATGGTGAGCTTCACATGTGTCATCACAACTTGTCACGGAGGGAATTAAGAACATCCTGTGAGACTCTCCTGGAAGACTATTCTTGGAAACTTGTGCCTGGGTTCTCCTGGACTTCATGCCATGTGCCTTTTCTTTTTGCTCATTTTGCTTTGTATCCTTTTGCATAATAAATCATAGGTCTGATTAGGACTACAGGCTGAGCTGTGAGCCTCCTGCAATCACTGAACCTGGGGGCTGGTCTTGGTGACCCCTGACTCAAGGAATAAAGTAAGAGCATGATAATGATCACATTCTGAGACCAGGCTCCAATGCCCTGCAAACTTGGCCTTAATCCTCTCCGTTGTGAAGACGATCAGAGTACACAGACTAGAGGTAAGAGGCTGTTAAAATGAGGCCGTTCACAGAAAGCACTTAGCACTCTGACTGGCATGTAGTGACTGCAAGCGGCTGGATGTAATTGTGACGTGGACTCACCAGAACACCGTCAACACTGGAATATCAACTCCCCATCCCCCCTTACTCTGCTCCCCTCTTTCCTCACCAGTCCCTCCCCTCTTCTCTCAGTTATCTTCTAAGCTCCTAAGGAAACAAACTGTTTCCTCCCCTAGATTATTCCCTTTCCTTAAGGACCAAATGGAAACAATAGGCAGAAGCATTTTTAAGTACAAAAAGGGCACAATGTAAATGTGCTGTCATTAGGGTCCACCATCCTGTCCATGCTCAACATCTTTCGGTTCCATCTACAATGACTGATGAGTTTATAAGTTATCCCCACGGTTCTCACTGATGTAATCT
This sequence comes from Neophocaena asiaeorientalis asiaeorientalis, assembly GCF_003031525.2. Classification (NCBI taxonomy): domain Eukaryota; kingdom Metazoa; phylum Chordata; class Mammalia; order Artiodactyla; family Phocoenidae; genus Neophocaena; species Neophocaena asiaeorientalis. The sequence goes on from NW_020172626.1 coordinate 133,073, forward strand.
TATTGCTTTTTTCTTTCTTTTTTTTTTTTTTTGCGGTACGCGGGCCTCTCACTGTTGCGGCCTCTCCCGTTGTGGAGCACAGGCTCCGGACGTGCAGGCTCAGCGGCCACGGCTCACGGGCCCAGCCGCTCCGCGGCATGTGGGATCTTCCCGGACCGGGGCATGAACCACGTCCCCTGCATCGGCAGGCGGACTCTCAACCACTGCGCCAGGGAAGCCCAATCTTATTGCTTTTGATAATGGTAAGTGATCACTGCATACAGAACTATGCAATTTCATTTTTATAACTTTGTAAGGCTCACCATGTAAATACATTCACACATTGGGAGAAAAGTCCTTTGACAAATCACGTTTTCCAATATCTGGTTCAGAATGTTTGTTCCTTGGAATACTGCACTCTAAGATGTAAAGGGGCTATTGTTTTTTTCCAGTGATATTTCTACAACACAATGGAGCCAGAAACTTCTGCTTGAAACTTGCTTTGTTTTTGTGTAACTTTTGAGTCCCTAGTGGGTTATTCAGAGACTGTTCAGGTATCGCTGCTGAAAAGGCTATAATGGGGTTGATGATCATATGTGACCAGAGGAAGGTCAATGTCAGTACCCAGAGCAGGGATTCCTTTGAGGGGGAGAGGAGGTTTAGGCAATGCCTGGTGAGCGCAGTCTCTCTGCTATTGGATAAAATCACCACAGTTTGGAATAAGCTCCTGCATCCTCACTCTGACCCCTTCTCGTGGGACCCCCCAAGCTTAAACAGGACACTGCATGTGGAGGGGCTGCCGATGAGGAAGAAGAAAGGAAATCAATAAAAGTTCAAAACCTCATTTGCAAATAAATTCAATATCTGAAGGGAAGATGTCAAAGAGAAACATCAAAGCAAAAATAAAAGACCAAAAGTCTGATAATTATAAGTATCTCCAGGAGCCACTGATTCTGTCATCCCTCCTCTGTCATGCCCCTAACACCGTCTCTGGGTAGAACTGTATGGCAGTCCTAGGACACTTGCTTGTCTATCCCACACTGAAGGTTAATGAGGCCTCCCTGGCAAGTCTCCTTTGCTGTCCATTAAAATGAAGCTAAACCACCACAAACTTTATGGGATGCTTCTGTTCTTGGTAGGCATGGAAGAGAGCCCATCACAACACTTCTCATCATATGCTTTTAGCTGAAGTTAACACTCAATTATATTGTAGTAATGGGGAGATGAGAAACCCTCTAACTCTAAAAACCACAGAATTCATCAAAGATTGAATAATCAAAGCCCTTCAACCTTTGCCAACAAAATTCTCTTATCGGACTCACTGAAACATAGCAAAATTAATTAATTTGAATTTCTAGCTTTCTTTTCCTCAACTCAAGTCTGCTTGAAGTTTTAATTAGAAGGAAAGTGTCTAGATGATCAGCAGGGAGATTTCAAGGAGGAGAAGTGAAGCTTTGGAAAATTACAAACTAAATCCATTTGTTAAAAAAATTTTACTGAGCTCCTAGGATATTCAAGACACTCACTGAGAACAGAGCAATGATCAAAAATAGACAAGCTCTCTCATGAAGCTTACATTCTACTAAGGGAGATGGAAAATAAATGAACTAGTAAATAGATAATTGGTCAGATATAGAATATTTTGAGTAACCTTAACTATCCTTTAAAGGCACTTTCAAGCTATCTCTTATCATTTTCTTCCCTTGACTAATGAAGTCCAATTATTCAACTCCAGTCAGCAAAACCCTGTAAACACATTATGAGCATAATGATAAGTGAGTGGACACTCGCTTACCTTCAGTTGCTGGTATATTTTCTTCAGTGCATATGCTTCCTCTTCTGTACTGGGAATAAGTCTTATCACCTTATCACTATAAGAAAAGGAAAACAATGGTGATATTTACCTTTCAAAAATAAAGATATAACCATCTCTATCTTCTTACCTTTTAAAAAACTGCCTCTGCATTTAAGAAAAACAGCAAAACTTTGGACTGGCCAGCAGGAATTTTACCCTGTCCTTGTTATTCTCTGATTGTATTGGTCTTTTTTTCTCTGTCTGGACACTATTCATTTATTCATCAGCTTTTGAAGATTACAAACTGACACTCAAGCAGAGAAAGGCCAAAAACACAGGAACGGCGGCAACAGGACAAGAATGCTCATGGTGTCTCAAAGCAGATACCAAGAACGAAAACTCCTGATGACAGGGGAAATAAAACAAACTACTTTTTATTTTTTTCAATTAATTAATTAATTTATTTTTGGCTGTGTTGGGTCTTCATGGCCGCACACGGGCTTTCTTTAGTTGCGGCGAGCAGGGTCTGCTCTTCATGGTGGTGTGCGGGCTTCTCTTGTTGTGAAGCATGGGCTGTGGAAGCATGGGCTTCAGTAGTTGTGGCACGTGGGCTCAGTAGTTGTGGCTCACGGGCTCTAGAGCACAGGCTCAGTAGTTGTGGTGCACGGGCTTAGTTGCTCAGTGGCATGTGGGATCTTCCCAGACCAGGGCTCGAACCCGTGTCTCCTGTCTCCTGGTGGATTCTTAACCACTGTGCCACCACGGAAGCCCCAAAACTACTTTTTAAATTTAACTTAATGCTGAAAAATAATGTGACTTTTGATGAGAGAACCTGTGAAATCCATACACAGCAGAACATTTCTGGTTTGGATTCTTCCCACGTTGAGGACAGTAAAGATAAGCCCATCTCTATGGGGCATTTTATTTCTCAAGTACAGAGCTTCCCAACTGGTATATGGAGGGCCCCCAATTATTTGTGGGTGTGCCATGAGATGCTGATGGCTGTACAATTTTTTATTTTTTTAATTAGTTTTTTAAATTTATTTTTTATTGAAGTATAGTTGATTTACAATGTGTTGGTTTCTGGTGTACAGCAAAGTGATTCATTTATACATATAAATGTGTTCTTTTTCATGTTCTATTATGGTTTATGCAATATTTTTAAAGTGATAAAAATTTTAAATCAATTTTTACAGCCATTAAAATTTTACCACAGTTGAATATTTGAACACTCTTTATAGATTCTGAATTGCCTAAGAAGACTGGAGGTGTCATGCTTTCCATCAGAGAGTTCTCTGTGGTGGTGACTGCTCCCCTAGGTATGCCAGACAGGCATTATCATTTTCTAATTATGTCATGAGGCTCTGGTATATAATCACAACTATATATGTATAACTGAAGCACTGTGCTGTACACCTGGAGCTAACACATTGGAAGTCACCTGTACTTCCATAAAAGAGAAATTCATTTATCATAGTAAAAAAGTAATCACAACTGTTCCACGTGCTTTGCATGGAGTATATACTTAATAAATATTTATTAGCAGATTGTATAAAGGAGATCATTGAGAATAATTGGCTTCCAGAGGAAATGTAAGGAAAAACTAAGTGCAAGGGGAACGCACATTTGTCATCATCCTCTATGGCATTTCACAGTGACTGCAGATAAAGAAGAATGTTATCAATACCACATATATATATAAAGCACAACAAAACCCCTCTAGCAGTTCAGTCACAGCTTCTCTCTCCAGCCTCAAAGTTGTATCAGAATAAGAGTAGAATTTGCATGCTTTTCCAATGGTTTTACCACTTAGATGAATAGCAGTCTCGAAGGCTAGGTAAGATTAATATGGAGGACATCAGAGCCCAAGGGAGACTTCCAGATTTGTTGGACAGTCATTCTTTAGGGCTGTGTGTCCATTTCCAATCACTTTAAGCTGTATTCTTTCAAAGGATCCCGTTACACCTTCCTTAGATCCCGTTACACCTTCCTTAGCTGTATTCTTTCAAAAGATCCCTGGCTTGCTGATGATAATTTAGTATGTTTTAGGTACTCCTACTCAATATGGCTTTGTAGCTTTGATTTCCTCAAAAATCACACAAAGCAACCTCTCACTATCCATGTCATAAAGAATTTAAATGTAATTACACCTTTTCTCTTTCATTTCTGTTTACACATTTCTCTGGCCCTTGTTTTTCCTGGATTCATCATATCCTGGCCTCTCCCACCTGAACCAATATAATTCTTGGCAAAGAGAAACAACTCCTATGGATGGTATGGTTGTTTCTGAGGGATGGATCACTTGACAGCTTGCTGAAAAACACCTCCATCTGGGGCCCTGTCAGCTCCTCAAGAGTGCAAAGAAAGCAATCTGTGGTTGTTTTACAGCCACGGGCAGATTCTTTTTTTTTTTTTTTTTAAGATGATAATTCAACCTGGCAATTGGGTCCTCCTCTGTGAGTGTAAGATAAAAGGGGACCACCCCTGGGATTATTTAACCCTGAAAGTGATTGTTCAAACCCAGCTTTGTCATTTTTATCACAAAAAGTTCACTTCATCTCAGCTTGTAGAAATTTTCAGGTGTGACTTGAGAAATGTTACCATTTGGTTACTTACCAAAGAGCAGAGAATAAGGAAAGCTATTTAGGAAAGCCCATGAAATGCCATACTTTTTTGTAAGCCTATAAATTATATTGGTAGACTAGCCAGCAACCAAAACCCAAGAGCTCTTTATTCAGCATGTAAAACCAGATGCCTTCCAAATGCCCCATTTGTTTTACCAAACAGAAAGCTTACTCTCCCTAGATCTGATAGCTAGTCTTTTTCGAAGTGCGAACAACAATTCGGGACCACAAACAGGAAGTTTTCAGGTAGTGAAGTAGCTACTGGAACTTAGAAAAACTAGCTGTGCACAGCTATCATAGAAGGTGAACTGAGGCTTCCTTTATAATTTATCAGTTTTCTCAACCACTACGTGACAACATCATTTTAAGACCCGTTGGTTACCCTTTGGGATTAAGATGAGGGTAAATCAGATATTTCTGACTCAGCCTCTATAAAGTTGTCAGAGAAAGACTGCAGATGTTTTTAAGTACAGTTTAAGGATGTAGTACAGAGGCGGCAGGGTATCCTAATGTCCCAGTAATTATTAATATGTATCCACTCATGACATACTGGTATTTTGTCCCCTTGTCTTACAGGACAAATGAGGTTATGTTGCTATCATGCTAGCATCAAGTCTGGTTGTACATGTGACGACTAAACCTTCTGTACCGTAGCAACCACATTAAAAAAAGTTAATCAATTGAAAAACTATTATTAAATGTCTAATGAGAATGTATACTCCTAGAGAAGAGAATTCAGCAAGAGAATACCATCTCAGACTTGTTACCATCTGTCTGGGTCTCAGAGTCCTTGTTACAGGAGTGAGGGGTGAACTCCCAGCTGCCTTTTCATTTTCATTTTAAATTTAATTATATATATAACTTTTCTAAGTATAATGGACTTATTAGTTTCAGGTGTACAACACAGCGATTCAATGTTTTTATAGATTACACACCAAAGTTCTTATAAAATATTGACTATTTTCCCTGTGCTGTACATTACATCCCTGTGACTTATTTTCTAACTAGCAGTTCGTTCCTCTTAACCTCCTTCACCTATTTCTCCCCTCCCCCTACTTCTCTCCCCTCTGGTAACCACTAGTTTGTTCTCTGAATCTATGAGTCTTTTTCTGTTTTGTTATATATATATTTTTTAGATTCCACATATAAGTGAAAACATACAGTATTTGTCTTCCTCTGACTTAGTCACTAAGCATAACACCTAAGACTGTGTGGTTGGAGTTTGATGCCAGCTGTAGTCATCGCTATGCCTTGACCACACCTACGGAAGAACATCTGTGTTTGGACAACATGAGAGTCCTCCTCCTCAGCCTCCTTTTGAAAGACATAAACGTGAAGCTCCAGATTTTTCCTCTAGCTCCTGGCATGACCTTTCACAATTCTATTATCAAACTCTACATTTCTTTGTAAGTTACAGAGCTAGTTTATGAATCCATGTTTATAAAAATTAAAATATTACACAGGATGTGGAATAATAAAGTTCCTCTCGCAGGTTTCTCCCAAACCTCCCATCTGCCCCTAGTAGCCATTATTAACAGTTTCCTGGGATTCGCGCCAGACTCTTTGCATTTACACATGCATGCGTGTGCGCGCACGCACACACACACAGTGATTTTATAACACTATGATACTAACTTGCTTTTATTTTTCACTTAATTCATTTTAAATGCTATTTTTCACTTAATTTGGTTTTAAAATGCTCCTTTTAAATAAACAACTGGATTCCATATGATCATATTTTATTTCAGAGTTTTATACCTATATTCGTAAGGGAGGCTTTTAAAAATCCAACTTTAAAGCATCGTGTTCTTTTTGAATCACTTTTGTCTGATTTTGGTATCAACATTATGCTTACTTCACGGGACTAATTAGGGATTTTTTACCATTGTAATATGCTCTGACAATTTGAATGACACAGAAGTTATGCTTCTGATTGTTTTGTAGAATATACTCATAAAATCTTTGAAGGTGAGACCTCCTCTTCCTTTTTTTTTGTTTTTGTTTTTTTCTGGTGGTTGGGGGTTAGATATCTTTTAAATTCTTTTGTGGATAATGGTGTGTTCGGTTCTCTTCTGGCCTTTTGGTAATTTACATTTCCCAGAAAACCATCCACTTATTTTTATAAAATATATTAAACTATTAAAAAGTCTTACAATTTAAGACATATAACTTTCTTTATCTGTAGCTTTGTCCCCTTTTTATGTCCTAATGGTATTTGTGGGTTTTTAAAAAATTCCTCAATCAGATTTTGCAAAATTTATTTTATTGGTCTTTTAAAGAATCATTTTGTTTTTATTGATCAATTATATTTATTATATATAAATAGATATGTATTTTGATGTATATATAGTTATATATGTTATATATTAATGTATAACATGTATTTTGATGATACATAGTTATGTATAAGCTCATAACTACTACATCTTCTGAATGGAATGAAACTTTTATTCGAACCAAATATCCTTAGAAAAATCATTCTTTGGCTCATTTAAATGGCCTTTACCTTGAATTCCATTTTCCCTAATATGATTGCCACTCATGCTTTCTTTCTGTTTAGCTGGCACAATTTTGCCCATCTCTTTCTTATGCTTTTCCCCCAGATGTGTCTCTTGCAAACGTCATATGCTAGATTAAATTTTTAAAATCCATAAAGAACTTTGACTTTTAGCTGGAGAATTGCACTTGTTCACATTAACTATCACACCTAACATGTGTGGTTTTAATCTTACAATTTTTTGTTTTGTTATAAGTTCTTGTTGCCATTTTCTTCCTTTTCTGCCTTTCTTAGAGTTAACCAATTTTCTTTGCCAATTTTTTCATATCTATTGGTTTGTGAGCTACGCATCTTATTTCTATTTCTTCAGTGTTTTTATAAATTAAAAAAACCTTAATGGAAATAGAGGCACAGATGTAGAGAACAAACGTATGGACACCAAGGGGAGAAAGCAGGAGGGGGGGGGGGGGGGGGTGGGATGAACTGGGAGATTGGGATTGACATATATACACTAATATGTATAAAATAGATAACTAATAAGAACCTGCTGTATAAAATAAAATAAAATTCAAAAAAACCCCACCTTAACAAATACCTCTTCTTTCATGTCTAGAATTAATGTCTTAGTACTTTCCTCCCTTGAAAAAGATTTAAAAATATTTTTTGTCCATCCCTCTCTCTCCCACATTTTTCCTCCTCCTTCATTCCATGTTTGTGAAAATCACCTGGCATTGTTGTTGCACGTCTAAGTGTGGATCTCTCCTCAAAACTCATATCTTGAAGTCCTAACCCCCAGTATGTCAGAATGTGAGTGTATTTTGAGATAGGGTCTTTGAAGAGGTAATTAAGTTAAAATGAGGTCATTAGGGTGGGGCCTCATCCAATACAATTGGTGTCCTTTTCAGAGAGGAAATTTGGGCACAGACACTCACAGGGGGAGGAGCATGTAAAGACACAGGAGAAGAAGGCCTCAGAAGAGACCACACCCACAGACCCCCTGATCTCAGACTTCCTGCTCTAGGACTGTGAGGAAATGAGTTGCTGTGGCTGAAGTGACCCAGTCTGTGAACTTTGTCACCAAAGCCCCAGCAGACTAATATTAATACATACTCTGAAGATGGCAGCTTAACCATTATGTCCTCATGGAGCTATTCTTTGATATCCAGAAAATTTCAGTCACCTTGTTCTTTCCTGTATTCTCCCAATACCTTATACATTTCCTATTACACTCACCATAATTATTTAATGTCTACATCTCTCCACTAAGCTTTAAACTCCATATAAGCAGGAATTCAATACATTGTAATCTATTTGTGGGAATCCTGCGTTGTGTGAGTATCTCTACAGAGTGGTTTGGAGCTGGTCTTGAGGGGTCCAGGACCAGTTTTTTTGTCTTACTCAAAATTCCTCTATCATGCAGAGGGTGAAGGAGCTCACACCCACGCATGGTAAAGGCCCGGGGTATCTGCTTTTCAGAGGTGCCTCCTATCCCCCACATCCCTAGGAAAGTAAAATCTCCCTCAGTTTCTTCCAGCTGAGTGGGAAGTTTTTCTCCACAGTTCGAGAAAAGTGCTTTGAGAAAAGCAAGCTTTACTCAGACTTGCTTCTAGCTCCCCACTCCTGCCCACCGTGGGCACTGGAACCCCAGCATCAGCTTGAGGGCCCCTTTGCAAAGTCCTGACTCCCAGACCTCAAGGCATCAGCTTTTTCTTTTCACTGTAGCTTCCCCCCTCCCCAAATGTTTGGCACCTGGAAGTTTCCTCTTCTTTCTTCCTCCAAAGCTGTTATCCACTAAAACCAATGACAGGGTGGCAGCATCACACACTCTGGAGGCAAGTTGCCAGCACAATCTGCGTGGTCTCAGGCAAGGTTTTTCACCTCTCTGTGCCTCAGTCCCTCTCTCTCCAGACTGGGGAGACTCGTACCTAATTCATGGACTATTAAATGAGTGAGGGTTTAATGAGTATTCAAGTCAAGTGCTTAGAGTAATACCTGACACAGAGTCAGAGATATTATAGATGTTTGATGTTATCATTACATTTTGGCATTTTCAGCATTTCTTCGCTTTATCCAATATTTACACTTTGAAGGTTCCTGATGGCATCCACTCAAATCCTTCATGTTCTCTCCTGTTCTAATCTGTTGAGTGGAAGGATGAATAAGATTCTCAAGAGGAAACTACTTGTATCAGACCTCCTGAGCAGCCTCAGAATGTGTGACCTGTCTGTAGTCTGTCCTCTGCTTGGTATCGTGTAACTGCTTCCCTTGGGACCACACCTAATTTGAGACCCAACTTAAAGACAGTCCGTGGACAGTAAGGTGGAATGACAAGTAAGTCCTGCCCAGTTGGGTTCACTCTATGGCCGGTGACTGACGGTCGATGCAGTCAGATTCCATCTTGGGGAGTGTGCGCTTGAGACATAAAGAAAAGGACCAGTTAGTCTGCAGGATCTGGAGCAGGGCACCAGATCCAGGGAACAGCCAAGTGGCCACACTGGCAAAGTCCTCATGCAGGGAGCACAGGCACTTGACACACAGCCCTTTGTGAACGATCGTTTGGCTCCAGGGACATGGGTTGGAAACAGTCCCCCCTTTCCCTTGTGCTTCCTTATGATAAACTTCTATCAACTGATGTATCTGGAATGTGTCTTTTTTGAACCCAGCAAATGCACCAGTATTAAGAACATATAAACTTCAGATACTTCAGTTTTTCATTCCTGTCTGTCTCCAAGTCACTGGATTTATCTTCTCTGAACCAGTTCCTTGTTCATTTAGGGAAGAAAAAGAATAAGGTTGGATTCCAATCAGGGCTCCACCACTTGACCAAATTGTGTAAACATTTAGAGCCAATGATGTCTAATCCTTAACTGGGGAAACACTAGAATTTTGTTGCATAAGGTTTTTGTGAGAATTATTTCATTTGGCCACACTTATTAAGTTTTCATTATGTGCCAGACACGGTGGTGGATGCTAGGGATAGAGCAGTTCCTGCCGTGATGGGCTTACACTCACAGTCTCTGTGAGATACTGTCTGGGAAACACCTAACTTAACATAGCCTCTCAGTGCATTAGCTACTGTTATTACCTCCACAGGAAAATATTTTTCTCATCCTTTAGAACTTAACAAGCTGAAAGCAGATGCTTTGCTAAGTGTGTTTCACTGTAAATATCAGAAACAAACCACGATTTAGTTGCGGATCTATTTAACTTTCTTTGGTCGTTGTTGGTGCTTTTATTTCTTGACATTTTCACAGGTATTTGATTCTAATTGTTGATCAGTTTCTTAATTTGGGACTATTTCCTTTCTTCTCAGGCAGCTCTTTGGCATCTCAGAAATGCACATATTAGGTAATATTTTCTACAACAGCGATTTATATAAAATAAAAAGGGAAAATAATTTCAGAGAGAGTCTTGTAGAGATGTCCTCTCTATTGGTACAGGCTACACATGTTCAATTTTTCAATAAAGACACAATTTACCGGGATGTAGAAAAGGATTTCTAAGGTTGCCCTTTACAAGGTACCAGAGTAGATGACTATAGTGGATGCTTTTGACTGCCCCTCTTAAATCCATTTTCCTTTCCTTAAACCCTGACAGGACTGGTTTGCTCAGATACACACTCTAAACCCGTTTCAGGAATGAGTCTTGATCAGCCAGTCAGAGGATGGGTATCCCCTGGACACTTCTGGTAGTCTGGAGATGGACAGGTGCTATAAATGGACCCAATCGGGTTTAAGGGAAGGACTGATATTCCAAGGTTGAGGGAAAAAGAAGATTCACTCTCTTATTGAACATAAGCAATGTGTAACCCTGCTTGGCACTGACACCCTGTAATTAAGAAGGGAGTGAACTTTGGGGTGAAGCAGATTCTGTGGACTGTTGGGAGAAGAGACAGAAAGAACCTGGGTCTTCAGTGATCTTGTAGAATCAACCAACCTTCAAGCTTGTCCTATCTCTGGACTTCCTGTTATACAGTGTACAATTTTTCTTTACTGTGTGGGCCAGTTTGAGTCAGTTGTCTCCTACTTGTAACCAAAAGCATGTTGCAGAGTAACAATAATTTTACTTATTTTGGCTATTTTTAGGAATGAGATAAGGAAAACCAATAGAATAATTAAATTTACTGTTATTTAATAGTAAGCAAAGTCTTCGCAGCTGGGAAAACACATATTGACATTCCTTCTTTCTTTCCTAAATACCATTCTCTAAAACATCCCTTTAATTTTGCTGGCAGCTTAAAAAACCGTGGGTGCTTTCAGAGGAGAAGATTTATGGAACTCAACAGCTAAGAGTCATCTCGTATTTGCAAGAAAAATAGGACGGTTTAAAATATTTGCCGATTTTTCTGAAAACTTGTATCTTGTGGAAGAATAATAGGATATTCACTTATTAAACAAAAAAAAATCTCATGCCCGAGCACAAAGAAAACCATTAAGTAATCCCATCTAGAAAAATTACTGTTTGCATGTAGATTCTATATTATAAAGGTCTCAGAGCTGTACTTCCTTTGTTGAAAGGAAGTTTTGATGTACATGAAAAATTTCATTAAAAAGCAATAAATAAGAGACAACTTGGCAGGGAATACTCTAGAGAGCTAAATGGAGTCTCCCTTCTTTGGTCATGGTTTATAGTTGCAATATAAAATACTCAGAACACGAAGAAGCTTCCTATGGCAGTTTGCCTAGGACATGAAGCTTTAGACTCCACTCTCGGATTAACATTAAGCAGAAGCAGAAGTGATGACTTTCTTCTTCTTCTTTTTTTTTTTTTTTTGTTGTTGCTACAGTTAACTTAACAGGAGAGAAAAGAAAAATATAGTCTGCAAAAGCCTTACTGTTGTACTTCACTTTGTAACAGAAATTTTCTCAAGAAGTTCAATGCCTACCATGGTGTCTCATCGGTAATGAATGAGCAAGAAATATCTGCTGAACTGAAATGAGATTGGCTTTTGTAAACTGCTATGTTTTAAATTTCTGAAATTTTGGAATGGAATGGCTTCCATTGTAAGGCTTGAAAATTTCCTATTCTCTCATTAGCACAGGTCAGAGAGGAAAAAGAAATAAAATGTAACCCTGCCAGTAAGTTAATTTCTTACAGTAAGATATTATCTTCACTATGTCTCAAGGACTTTCTATATATCATTGTCAAATCAGTATTTGACAAGTCCTTCTTGTGATATTTAAGGATAGGACTCAATCTGAGGAAACTGTTACCGCAATGGAGAACGAATCATTCATTCAACACATATCTGTGTAGCAATTATTCCGTGCAAGTCCCTGGTGGGGAAGAAAAAGGAAGTGAGTATAGAGCATATATAATCTAGTATAAAGATGTATAATCTAGATGGCTATATAAGACATAAGTAATGCCTTACATTATTATCGTGATATAAGGTAGCATGTGATCAATGTTTTATAAATTACACAGAAAATGAGATCAAGCAGGATGCTGTGGGGCCTTCCCAGGGACAGAACCCCATGTCCTCCATCTCTTGTTTGTAGAAAAGCTTTAGTCTCCTAGGCCTTCCCCTAGTTCTGAAGAGCAAATTTAATCAGCGAAGTAAAAAATACAGAAACGAAAGGGAAGAGTCAAGCAAGATGAAATAACAGTAGTTTAGCTATTAAACAAAGTCAAGGACATTTAGTTCCTCATCAAGAGCTATAGATAATATCCTGAGCCATATCACTGAGTTGTTTTGCTGACACCAAAACCCCTACCAGGTAGAAGAAGTTAACTGCATGCTGACCACAAGCATGTGGACCCCAGACTGGTTGGAACCAGAAGGTTCATGATGTCGACTCCCGAAATACCACCCCATTACCTCACCACCAACCAATCAGATGAATGTCCATGAGCTATCAGGCACCATACAACCCTCACCCCTAATGTTGCCTTTAATAACCCTTCCCTGAAAGCCGGTCAGGGAGTTGTGTTCAGCTGGAACTATCAGAGAAGACGATATGGAAGGACTTGAATACTTGAAATGAAGATCTGTGTCCCAGTTGACCGAGAGTCATTGGTATACAATAGCTTAGTGGTTTTGAAATTTGAGCGTGCATGAGATTCACGTGGGAATCTGCCAGAATAACTTGTTGGGCTAAATATCTTGAAATCTCCTTTCAGTAAAATACTTTAGCAATACTGAAATTTGTACGTGTGTGTAGTGTATCTTTTAATATGCATTGGTAGGCCGGCAATAAAGTAGGGGAAATCCTAACAGGTCGAAAATGCTGAGATAACACTGAAGCAGTGGCCACCCTGATTGAGGACATCTGGGTGATCGCTGATGTCCTAGAATCTGAACAAGGGGAACATTCAAACCAGAGACACCAACAGAAGGTCTTAAAGATAACCACCTCAGTGAAAGGATGGCCAGAAAGAATGCCTTGTGAAAAGAAAGAGTAGGAATACTTATCTTTCTTGGACTTGGCTCTGGATAGAGGAGAAAAATATAGTCATCACTGAATTTAAAACCACAAGCTATCCAACTAGTAGGGTTAGGAATAAAATTCAAACTGCCTATGTTGTCCAAAATCTCCAAGCCTCATTCTCTCAGCTGCAGAGGCTTGCCTAGTGATGGCTCACAACTGAGTCCATTTAAGGCATTACCTTCAGTTTAGAGGAAGTGCTTCACCCAAGGTTAAGGCTCCTCCTACTTCTCAGAATAAAGGCAAACCTTAGCCCATCCTTTATCTTACTATAGTGCATTGCTCTGAGGATGAAAAATTCTCAGGGGTATCAAATAAATCAACAAGGCACCGTAAGCCCATGGTGGGACTTCATGCCTCTCCCTGTCATATCATATATCATGAGGGTAAGTAGGGTATTAGAAATAGGATGGGAAAGTTTATAGTCAGATACATCACAAAGTAAGGAGAAGGAGTGATGACAATTTACATCTAAAAATCTTGCTTCTTCCATCACCTGTTAACAGCCAAATGCATTGCTCCTGAAGGGGAGTCCCTGAACAGTGAACAGAGAACACTGGTAAAACATACTGAAGACGAAAGCACGTGTTGCATCCAGGCAACAGATTATGGCCAAGCTTTGTATCTTATCTACTCATATATCTTAGAATTCAATTTAAGAAGGAAGAGGGTTGTGAGGGGCTGTGTATTAACACAAAAGTATGAATTGAAAGGGGAAGGCAGCCTTTCCTGATAGAAACCAAGTCTGATTTGGCGGATTGGCTTGGCAACGAAGTTTTCCTTTGCCAGTTAGAGGATATAGCACATAGTTTCCTAAATGAGCTATATCTGCAGAATCAAGGTTTAGAGAAAATTCTATTTTAAAGCAGGTGATAACACCATTTTGTCAAATATTATTGTGTCGGCATAGATGTAATGAAGTTCACAATTTTCCCAAATCTTTGTGATGATATCACGTTGAACAAAAAAGGGTGAGGGATGCATTATTTTCTGGAATTCTTTTGCGGGGCATGAGTAGAGAAGTGGGGAGCTGACTTTCTTAGCTCTCTGGGCTGATTTTGGTTCTGTCTTTAAGATGGTAACCCCTCAAACTGAACGCACTTCCCTGGAGGTGTTGTGAAGTTGTCAGGAGAAAATCAGGGAAGGGAGGAAACACATTCTTGTTGCAGGTGAGAGAGGAACTCAGAGTTCTTATTTTAAATATTAATACTTGATGTATCTGATGAAGCAAAAATATTTGATCACTGAACCGATACCCATCACTGCCATTTCTCCAGGTGCTGGAGAAACAGTAATGAACACGGCAGGAAATTTTCTGTTATCATCTAGCTTATGTTGCAGTGAGGGAGGCAGATAATGAGTAAATAAATTAGCAAACAGCGTTTCAGATAGTGACAGAGCTATGGATAAAGTAAGAGGTAATTTGATAGCAACTGGGGAGGGGGCGGTGCTATTTCAGATCGGGTGTCAAGGAAGCGTCCTCCGAATCAAGTTTTAAATTAATACCTGGATTCAAATGAGCCAGCAGGGGAGGATTCCATGGAAGAGTGCTAAGAGCCCTGAGTTGAGGCATGCTTGGTCCTCCTTGAGGACAGCAAGTCTGCAGCCGAGAACAAAGGGGTGCGTGGAAGGCGGCCACGTTGCGGGGGGATGACCAGGGAGGATCTCGTGATGGAGCCTTGGACGTGCATACGGAGTTCTGTTTTTATACCTGGTGCAATGGAAGCTCTTAGAGGGTTTTAATCAGGACAATAATATCTGATTTATGTTTTTAAACGCTCACCCTGGCTGCTGTGTGGAGAATGGACTCTGGGGGAAAGGGAAGAGAGAGGGGAGAGCAAGGAGACCAGCAGGATGATTGCTGCAGTATAGGACAGAGGTGGCTTCTCTAAGGAAGTCGGAGAAAGAGGCTAGATCCAGGATATACTAGAAGTGGAGTCCACAGAATTCACTGCTGAATTTATACAACCAAAGGAGAGTTAGAGAAGAATCACAGATGACTACCACGCTTTGGCCATTCACTGGGATTGAGAAGACTGAAGGCAGGTTTGGCAGATAATATCAAGCTCCTATTTCTTTCTGAACATGCTATATTTGTGATCCTATTAGACACGGATACGGTGATGAGGAATCAGTTTGATGATACGAATTTGGGGCTTAGCAGGAAGCTGGGGCCAGAGGCAGAAATTTAGGAGACATTAACATACGGTTAGTATTTAAAACCATGATACTCATTTCTCCTAAGTAGTGCATAAAATGTTTAGAGAATAGTAAAATATCATAAAAGGATTTGTTCCCAGAAGTTGTTTGCCAGACTTTCTCTTTTCCTAGTTGTTCCTTCATTCTGTTTGTAAAATTAGGATTTGAGTGTTCAGCAGAGGCACCACGAGAGTCGGGGAGAGAACAGCGCTGCTTAGGTCATAAGGCATTCCTCATACGAACAAAGCTGGTCTGGTATCACGGTGTCTCTCTCTACTTAGCTCCAAATTTGAGTCAGGGTCAAATGGAACCTAAATCACATCTAGAACCAAGGGGGCTTGGGTTTCTGTAGCCTCTGTTGGCCAGAAAGACACACGAGCAGGGGTTGGAGTAGATGCTGAGGGAGCCAATCCAGCGTCTGCCCCGCTGGTCAGAAAAATGTGGACACTGGCTTTTAATGAGGCTTTAATTCTACAAGAGACTTGAGGAATTTTTATTGGAAATTTGTCATGCAGAAATATTTTGCCTTCTCGTACGTTACAGGGATGAAGCAGTTATAGAAAGCTGTGGAAAATCTCCCTTGGAAGCTATGAGCCAGTTTTCTAAATTAGACTTTTATTTGTTAATCAAAAATAAGAATTGACTGAAAGGACTAAGAACAGAAGTGGGGGATATGGTCAGTGAAATGTGGACAACAAACCAGGATCTGTTTACATTCTTGCCAAATGTGTTCCTCAGTTTGGAGATCTGGAGGGGTTTTTTTAAGGAATTTAATTTGGTTTGGGGAGGGGATTTTTTTTTTTTATTAAATTGGGAAACATACTCATTGTGGTATGGTCTTTACATCTCTGGAGGTGACTGTGTTTACTGCTCTGTGGATGTACAATTAACACAGAATGCAGAATTGGGAGGGCAAGCTCCCAGGTTCACTGCAGCATTATTCACAATAGCCAAGACGTGGAAACAACCCAAGTGTCCACTGATGGATGAATGGATAAAGAAAATGTGGTATGCATATATATGGAATCTAAAATAAAATATGGTCCTGAAGAAGCTAGGGGCAGGACAGGAATAAAGATGCAGACAATGGACTTAAGGACACAGGGAGGGGAAAGGGTAAGCTGGGACAAAGTGAGAGAGTGGCATTGACATATATACACCACCAAATGTAAAGTAGCTAGCTGGTGGGAAGCAGCCGCATAGCACAGGGCGATCAGCTTGGTGCTTTGTGACCACCTAGAGGGGTGGGATAAGGAGGGTGGGAGGGAGAAGCAAGAGGGAGGGGATATGGGGATATATGTGTACGTATAGCTGATTCACTCTGTTATACAGCAGAAACGAACACACCATTGTAAAGCAATTATACTCCAATAAAGATGTTAAAATTTAAAAAAAAAGAAAAGAAAATGTGGTACGAAGATTCAATGGAGTATTACTCAGCCATAAGGAAGAAGGAAATCCTGCCATTTGCCAAAACATGGATGGACCTGGAGAGCACCGTGCTAAGTGAAATAAGCCAGGCAGAGAAAGACAAACACTGTATGATCTCACTTGTAAATGGCAACTAAAAAAGCCAACTTCATAGAAATAGCAAACAGAATGGTGGTTGCCAGGGGCTGACGCATGGGGGAAATGGGAGATGCTGGACAAAGGGCACAAACTTTCAGTTTGAGATGAATGAATTCTGGGGATCTAATGTACAGAATGGTGACTACAGTTAATATTGTATACTTGGAGGTTACTATGAGTAGAGGTTTAATGCCCTCACCATAACAACAACAACATGGTAATTTGTGACGTAAGGGATGCGCTAAGTAGCTTTATTGCAGTAAATATTTCATAATAATCATATTGTATACCTTAAACTTACACACAATATTACATGTCAGTTATATCTCAATAAAGCTGGAAAAACATCCAAAGTGCAAGCATTGAATTTTTTCATGCAGAGACTAAGGTAGCTGCATAAAACTAATAGCTATACATTCCTATATATTCTCTGCTTAAATATTTTTTGGGGGTGTTGACAAAGATGTCTAGAACTTATTTAAAATCACATTGGAGCTAACTGAATGCAATGTGAATATGGAATTGTCTGTTTTGTGAAGAATAATTAGGCTTATGATTGCCCAAATTGAATGGTCTTTAGAGTTTTTTTTTTAATTTTATTTTTTTATACAGCAGGTTCTTATTAGTTATCTATTTTATACATATTAGTGTATATGTCAATCAAAATCTCCCAATTCATCCCACTGTAGAGAACTTTTTCAATTGTAATGTTTAATGTATTTACTTTCATCCAAACAATAAATTGCAATGATACCCGATGGTTTTTGAGTTATTATCAATTTTTTTCCTAAGTGCTTTATGTTTTCTCATTTCACCCTCTTACGATTTTTAGTATTTGCCTAATTTTAAGGTAATATATTTGATTATCTCTCTCTTTTAAGGATTTGAAGAAATGATAAACAAAGGCAATGATTATCTGTATACACAAGAGCATTGAGAGTTAGGGTTGAATTTTGTCAAGGGTTATTCAGTGTCTTAGAAGGATTACTTTGTCAATAGTTTGTCCAAACTTGTTTCTTATGTCTATAAGCAATGTATGACATGAGAACTGTAGAGCTATCATCATCTGTGACTCGTTCTTTTGAATCTGAAAATTTCTAGGAAACAAGAACAACTTTGAAGTAAGCTCAGTCTGACAACGAGCTCCTTGCTTGACATTGGTGGTAGATTCTGTGCAGACTTATGGGAAAGTGGCAGAACTACCAATACAACCAGCCTGTGGAGAAGGGACAGCAGCAGTGGGAGGGAAATGAGGACACTTGTATAGAGCGAGGCATCCAGGCTTTGTCATTTCCCCCATGGGACCCAAGAGCCTGCAAAGGCTCCCAACACCCTAGATGTGCCTTTCTCCTTTTCCTTCCTTATTTCCACTATTAAATGTTATGTGGTGACTCTATGTATGATGTTGGGTGATTTATGTCTTTGAAGTCCTTTCCTGGAGGAAAGATTGAACTTACAGATCCCCCTTGAACAACCTGGGGGCTAATCCACATATAATTTATAGTCGGCCCTCCAGTATCTGAGGTTCCTCTGGATCCATGATTCAACCAATCAAGGAGCGTGTAGTACCTGCAGTGTTTACTATTGAAAAACATCTATGTATAAGTGGACCGTGGCAGTTCAAACCCACCTTGTTCAAGGGTCAACCAACTGTACTTTTCTTTTTCGGCGGTGGGACTCTCTGGCTCTATAAGTGTAACCAATTCTGGAACACTTCAGTCAGGGGTTAAGAAATATGATTGCGTAATTAACACATCAGTTAAGATGCTTTTGGTTCCAAATAACAGAACACCCACCTCAAAATGAACTAAACCATATGGGAAATTATTTGCTTATAAATGAAGAGTCTAGCAATAGGTAGCAGAGTTTGGTCAGGGCTCCAGCTCGATTTCTCTGCAATTTTCTTAACTGTGTGTTCGTCTATTCACTCAAGCCCACTTTCTTTAATGTCACCGAATGGCTGCAGCAGTCCCAGGCCTCACATCCATACACCACACTGTCAAAAAGAATGGGTTATTTTTCTTTTCTAAATATCGAAAGGAAAGAATCCTAAACTCAAAGATTTAGATCAAGTTAAGATGCCAAGCTCACCCTTGAACCAATCGTGGCACCAGAAGATTGCATTCTTCATGTTATCTAGGCTCACTCCTGCAGATGGTGATGGGGAGATTTTGGTGATGGTGGGGGAGGCACCATAAAAATACATGACTGCTTCACAGTGAGGAAACACACAATGTTCGCGTGTATAAACCAAGACACAATCCCACGTGCACTTGCTTTCCAAGCTCTTGCAATTGTCATTCCTAGATTGCACCAAGGATTAGTGGGATGCCTGGGGGAGGGGGCCAATTTGGTAGCTTTTAATGTACATGTACATGAGGGGCAACCTGCAGGGGTGGGAGTGGAGAATAATCTTGCAGGCTCTCATAAGCCAAAGCCTTCCGGAAGAATATTCTGAGAAGGCAGACTTTTGGCATTTAACAGTAGCTCAGGAGTAAGTTTAATGAAGAAGAATCATGAGGGGATGTTAATATCAGCGGTCTAAAGTTAACCACACAGAAACTGAAGAGCCAAAGAATTGTCGTCAGCTATGTTCAAAGGCAAAACCGAAAATGTATTCCTTTTGTCTCCCCCAAAGGAATCGACCTGAAGCCTAAAGGCTGTGTGATTCTATAAAGGCCTTTACACTGCAGCACCACCTTGTTCAGGCTGCATTTTTTTAGTGTCTTCTTACTGGGTACTTAACTTTTCCCACTTGGTGGATAAAATCTATACGATGTAGACTTTTTGATATATGAATGGCCAGATCCTGGAAAGAAACACAGATCGAAAATCTTGTGAGATTCTGGAAGTCTGGAATAGTGGGGGATTTCTGGAATGCGAACGGCTTTATTTGCATCGTGCAGCACAGAATATGAAAGAAGGCTAGGGCTCCTGATGACAAACAGCAGAGACCTCAACCCCCATACCGGCTTCCCTCCTGTCCCACACCTCACCCCTCTTCCTTCTATAATATGATACAGGCTGGAGGAGGATTGAGGGCAGACGATGAAGAGGGTTTTGTACAGGATGGGTGCCAATCTATGCAGTCTCTGTGACAACGTCCTTCTCTGAGGGAAGCTGGAAACAGAGCTCTGCAGGCATCACCGTATTATTCTGACACATCTACACTGGCTGCTTCCTTTTCTACATTACCCCAGGCCTAGAGGGCTTGCAGTGATAGGTGGCCAGATCCATCTTTTTGTTTCTGCACTTTAAATTCTAGTCCTGGCTTTCCTATCACTAACTGTGAAACTCGAGGCAAATGATTTCACCTTTGTGATCTTTGTATAAGACATGGATAACACTGCCCTTCGTTATAGCACCGCTAATAGGATCAAATTAGGTAACATGGACGCATTCTCTGAAAATTATAAAGTAATACAATGGTAGAGAATTATTATTTAATCTCTCAAACACCAAAATGGTCTGGAGTGTTTCAATCGTGCAGTCTTTCAATGTGCCTGAGGTTTCTTTGTTGTAATGGTAATTCTTATTGCAGTGATACAATCTGATCATTCTAAAAAGCAAAGCACTAAGATGCTTCTACTTTATAAAATTAGATACAGGAAAAAAGGCATATGCAAGTGTTTTGGCTGTTACCATCCAAGTAGAATATCGGTCAAATCTGATAACAGGGATCCGACTCTACCATTAGCACGGTTTCTGCGATTTCACTGGCTCTAATGAGCTGGATAGAGAGAACGCCTACTGTGAAATACATAACAGGAATCAGGAGAAACGGATTTTGATGGGAAGACATGAGGATATGTGTCCCTCTTGAGATTAATTCTAAAACCTCATTATGGTTGGCCATGAAAAACATTTCAAGTCCTTACTCTAAACTGCTTAAACATTTTATTCTGCTGCAATTCTTCTGTGTTGCATTAATCAGGATCCACAAGGAAAACCAAGTGACCTCTCCAACTCCCGCTTGAGGGAGATCACATAGGCTGGTTCAGATGCCCATTCACAAGTTCCTGGAAAAGAAGGGCATGAGCTCAGCTGGAAATGACAGAGGGGTCCTATGTGACTCTTCAATGGCATTAAAAAGCTGTGTTTAATCTCTTCAATCCCTGACTTTAAAATGACTGCCATTGTGTGAGTTGGAAGACACAGCACTGACGAGGGCATGGTGGCAAAGACAGAAGGAAGCACCTGAATTTTTTTTTAAATAAAATGTTTTTTGTACAGAATTTGTCCCTTAGTTCATCCTTAGCTCTGTTTTCCCTGAGGTTATTTCTTGTCCGTCTCCCTTCCTGGACATAAAACACTTGGTCTTGGTTATTACCACAGGCATATGGGTTTTGGTGTGTGTTGGGATCCAGCTTCTTTGAGTCTCTGTGGGAACAGAGAAGCATACAAGGCAGGCAGTAGGAGGAATTATTATTACTACTATTTATTTTTGCCTCCTTTGCCTGACTACGCATGGGGTTGGGTGAGAAAAGTCTGCAGGAGAAGGGCTGGTTGGGATGCCCTTTCTAAACCCAGATCACCTAGAGGCAGAGTTGATTCCCACCCCCAACCCTGACTCCAGAAAACATTTAACTTTCCCATGGAACCTATAACTCTAAATAAACACTGTTGGTTTGAAGTAGTTTCTGTCTGAGACATTTCTATTTCCAGTATCCCATTCTCCTCCCTCCAAATATCCCCACAAATGCCAAGGAACAGGAAACGTGGATCAATATAGAAATTACTGATTAGCCCCAAATCTAAGTTATTCACAATTTAATGCTTATGGAGCACATATGACAAAGAATTCAGAGGACTATGTGATCACCATGTGATGCCCAGTTGCAAATCTGACCTTACACCACTTAAGAGCACTTGAGTTCAGGTCATCAGAATGGGCTTCAATCTTTGGCTCAGCTGCTTCGCCTCCCTGATGCCTGGTCATCTATAAAGTGGTGAAACCTCACCTAAGTAACAGAGCCTCGGGAGGGTTGAGTGAGAACAAAAATGAAGGCTCTTTGTCAAAGTCAAATGTCATGTAAAAATGAGCTTCTGTCTGGGCCTGCAGCCCTTGGGATTTTAAGGATGGGCTTTATGAGTTTGGGAGTGTTCCTTAATGTTCCAGAACAGAGGGCCAGAGACAAATGGACAGGTCCCTGTACCTAGATCTCTGGACCTATGCAAAGTATTTCCAAGCAATTTGGCCTTGAAGATTGAGTTGGGGGAACTGAGGCAATGCAGTGCCATTTCCTTTCTTGTCAACTATTAATATAAAACCAGGTAATAAAGAACACTACCCCATCTTCTACACCTACCCCACATCTCCCCACCTCTTATCACTAGATTTATTTTGCTTAAATATATGGCATCTCCAGATTCAGACCAGGAGGAGCTGGAGTGAGGACTCAAAGGACTGTGAATGCAAATCTGGATGCGGGTAGGAAGATACAAAGAGGGGAAGGATCTGGGGATACAGAGAAGCCAGAAATGCAGGTCTGTTCTTCCACTTCCCTCCAGAAAGAATAAGTAAATAAAAGAAAAATTTAAAAGATAACTGTGAAAGGTATTTTAATGATGAAACTCTCATTAAAAAAGAATCCTTTGTGCTACTGGTTGTATTGGCATCAACCATTGCAAATCTCTAGAAAATAATTCCACGTTGCTGGAGAATAAATGAAACCAGAGAATTCTTAAATAGGACAAAAAAGTAAAAACACCAACCGACCAACCGAGCTCTTCAAAAAATAGCTAGCAATTTAACAAAATCCTTCTGTGCTTTCTCTAAAAGGTAAGAAATCTCAGAAGCACTGGTTTTACAAGTCAACAGCAAAGATAATTGGTTCCACCCCTGTCCTCCCTCCTAAGGGGAGGCTCCATCCACACCTGACGCACTGTGTTCGCTGGTATCCCCCAGCTAGTCCTGTCCCTGGTTTCTGGTAGGTCTTCAGCAAACATTTGGTGAATCAAAGATTTTTTTAAATCTTGGAGGTTCTAAAGTTTTTATCTTTTGTCTTTAGGTGGAATAAGGGTAAACACTCAGGCTAGCTATAGCTCTTCCATATGCCCTGCCCCCTCTCTCCCCCCCTCTCTTTCCGTCCACCCTCCTGTCTTTCTGTCCTCACTCTGGGCAAGCTCTAATGGCTCAGCTGTTTCTGCAGGGGCCTCCAAGGGGTCTTCCTGCCCACGTGCTCTCTCTGCTGCCACCAGTGGGGCTCTGTGATGTAAATCTGCTCATGCACTCATTAAATCAGTATTTACTGAGTTCCTGTGTCATGCTGGCAACTATTCTAGGTTCTGAAGATCCACTTTAACAACTTACGATCACGTGTGGGATTGCACGGTACCAGCCTCCTCTCCTGGCCTCCTTACACATCTCACCAGCTGGCTTTTCAACCACACCGGAGTCCTCATTTCCTGAGAGCAGTGCTGACTCACCCCTTCTCGTCTTTACTGTTCCCTCTGCAATGAAAACCCTTCCCTCTCTTGTTGATCTGAAGAATTCCTATTCATCCTGTAACACCCATGTAAGGGCTTTTCTGTAAAGGCTTCTCTGACCTCTTTTTCTATCCAACCCAGAGTGAGGTCACCATTGTACCTTGCATACCCTGAGTGCTACAGCACTGCCAGCATGTACTTGTGTGTTACATCTGTGTACTGCACATATATAATTACATATACAGCATTGGATTGTAATGCTTTCTTTCCATGGCCGTCTCCTGGCTGCACTGCCAGCTTCCTGAGGTCAGGCATTAGTTCTAGTACATCCTGGCGTGCCAGCACCTAGTGAGGTATGCGATACACATCTGTTAAAAGAAGAGCAGCAGATCAGCTTTCCCTGTGGATCCTCCTATACCTGCCTCTAAATGCTGTTTCTCCAGGCCTCATTCCCTTTTCACTCCAAGACTCTTTCCCTAGGCAGTCTCACCTGATCCCATTACTCTGATGCATCTGTACTCGATAACTCCCCCAAATTTATCTCTACATCAGACCTCTCTTCTGAGTTCCTGCTCACATATCTGACTGTATATCTGACTTATTATCTCTTCCTGGGCATTTCCTAGACAACTCAAACATACTATCCAGCAACAAGGTTAATCTTCCCCTCGAATCCACTTCTCCATTTTGTTAAATGGCACTAAAAATCCACTCCCCACCTCCAAGCCAGGAACCATGATCTTGTCTTTGAAAGTTCCTTCTCCTTCAACTCAACATTCAATCCATTACCAAATCCAGTACATTCTACTTCTCATACAGATCTTGATTCTTTCTTGCTTTCTTCACCTCCACTGGCCCTCCCTCCTCGTCTCTCTCATCTGGTTCACTTTTCCAGCCTCCTGACTGCTGTCTCCACCACCAACTTGCTCCCCTTCAATCTGCTCTCCATAAGGCAGGCAACAAATTAAAAAAAAAAATGCAATAGCATTTTGTCCCTCCTTGCTTAAAACTCTTCAGTACCTTTCCACTCACAAAAAGATAAAATTCTTCTCGAAATCTTAGCATGACCTGCAAAACCCTATCCCAGCTGGCCTCTACCTTCCTCTCCAGGTATTTCTGGCACTCCTTATACCCTCACTTTTTATGCTTCAGACATACAGGCTTTACTTTTTGCCCTTAACAGGCCAGGATTCCCCTACCAAATGGAAGCAGACACATAGTAGAATTCAAATTCAGATTATACCAGTTATCAGGGGATGCCGAGATTCTCTGGATTAAATTAGGGTCGCCAGTCATCACTCAAACTAAGGATATTGCTAATTGAGATACAAAGCAGTGTGGTATATGTGTCATGGAGCACTACCTAAGGTGGGAAAGGAATATGCCAATCTATTTATTTCAGTTAGAATTAGCTGGGCTCATTTAGGGTATAGTTAATCTTGGGAAAAAATGGAAGAGATTAAGTTATAATGGCTGTTCTAAGATAATTCTTTCTCCTCTGATGTACACTAAAAAAATATTATCTCTCTTTTCCCAGTCTTGTTCAGAGAGTCTCCTGGCACCTGGATTATTATTGAAAATGTATTATATATTGGAGAACTTCAAATCTACAGTCAAATAAACTGCAAACCTGATCACATTTGCAAAACTACCCGGAGGTCCTAACTCTACATTTTAACAAGGTATTTAACCAGCTGAATGCTAGAAGCGAGACTTCACATTACCAAAACTGTCTTATTCATGAATTCCACAAAAACAATTTATTTTCACATTTATCATCATTAATAGATAAATCACATTGTTATCAAGAGGCAAAGCACATCTTATGATATATTGCCTTTCCGTTTCATTGCATTTCTTTTATTACTTAGAGATTTTCCCCAGTGATAAGCCAAGATGATCTTCAAACAATGAATTGGAAAAGATAGGAGCCGTTAAAATATCATTTCCTTCTACTGTGGAAAAGTCTCATTGCCGTAGTCAGTGTTTTAATAATCCAGGTAGAAAGTGGTTACAGAGGCTTGGTAATTTCAAATCTAGTTCAGGCTCAGCAAAAACAAACCCCAAGTGGTCTGATTTTATTATCTGCGGAGAGAGTGTAGCATGATGGGAAGGCTTTGGATGGTGGATTCGGGAAAGCTCAGCTTGAATCACATGGCAGAATAAATGTGGGGAGATGACTTCTCTGAGCCTCGGGTTTCTCTGAACAATATTGCATCTGCTACTAGGGTGGGAAGGTGTAAATGACTTGAACTGCCAGTGCAGCGCTGGGCACGTAGCAAGGGTTACGAATTGCAGTTTGAGTGACTTGTAACGATGCAAAGCGTCCTTCCACCTCTCCTCATCCTCCTTATTTGCGAAGGAAAGTGCCAGGCTGCCTCTGGAGTTCTCATCATTGTGCAGCTGCAGCTCCTAGGGATACCTGATTCCATAAATTTCCCAGAGCATGTGGGTTTTCTGGAAAAGCTGGGTTTATTTTGCTACGGTTCACTCGAGAGTCTAGTGATTTTGGCATTACTACAATTGCCAGTAATCTGGATTAACATCCCCTGGTTGTCACCGAATTCTGGAATTACTGTGGACCTATACAGATTCCATTTAAAATTCCATTCTAAAGGGAGAGAGCTTTTTGTGCAGTGATATGATTTCTAACCATTCTAGGGAGCAAACACTAGTTCATTCTTTTTTTAAAATTTATTTAGTTTTGGCTGTGTTGGGTCTTCCTTGCTACGCGTGGGCTTTCTCTAGTTGCGGCGAGCGGGGGCTACTCTTCGTTGTGGTGAGCGGGTTTCTCATTGCGGTGGCTTCTCTTGTTGCGGAGCACGGGCTCTAGGCACGTGGGCTTCAGTAGTTGTGACACGTGGGCTCAGTAGCTGTGGCTCATGGGCTCTAGAGCACAGGCTCGGTAGTTGTGGTGCATGGGCTTAACTGCTCTGCGGCATATGGGATCTTCCTGGACCAGGGCTCAAACCCATGTCCCCTGCATTGGCAGGTAGATTCTCAACCACTGCGCCACCAGGGAAGCCCACTAGTTCATTCTTTTATTTAGTAATTTATTCAAGTATTCACTGAGTGTGTACCACATGCCACACACTGTTCTAAGGGGAAACAGCAATGGTCAGAAATACAAAAACCTTGGTCAGGGAGGAAATACACATACTTAATAAGTAAGTAAACCATACAGTCTGTAGATGGTGAGGGTCACTATGGAGACCAGAAGGCAGGGAAGCTTTCTAGGGAGGTGCCAGAGGAGGGTCTTTGTTCGAATTTTAAATACGGTGGTCAAGGAAGGTGTAATTGAGGAGGTGACACTTGAGTGAAGATGTGACAGAGATTAGTGAGAAGGCCACGTGGACTCGTGCAGGAGGAATGTTCCAGGCAAAGGCAAGGCCAAATGCAAAGGCTGAGACATGGAGGGGTGCTTGGTGATTAAGGAATAATGAGGGGCCCAGTGGGACTGGCAGCAGTGAGCAAGGGGAGAACAGAGGGAGGCATCAGAGACGGAGGGCCTTGGGGGACACCGTAAGGACTCCGGCTTCTAATCTGAGGCAGAGGGGAAGTCACCAGAGAGTTTTAAGCAGAGGAATGGTGTGATCTGAGTGGAGTCAAGGAATCTCTTCAAAAGTTATCCTTTTCATGCAGCAGGAATCTGGGGCAAAAGCTACAAGAGTTAATTACATAGCTCAGGGAATATATTCTAAAAATTTTTGAGAAATAGGAACTCTGAAACAGAGTGAGTAGGGGTAGAGAGAATAAACACCAACTCCCCATACCTCCCCCTCCTTCCCAGCCCCTGGTAGCCACCGTTCTACTTTCTGTCACTGTGAATCTGACTACTCTAGGAATCTCATTTGAGAGGAATCATACAATATCTTTTTGTGTCTGGCTTATTTTACTCGGCAAAAGGTATTCCAGTTTCATCCACTTTGTAACATGTGTCAGAACTTCATTCCTTTTTCATGGCCGAATAATATTCCTCTGTATGGATACACTTAAGCCCTTTTAAATGCTACTCCTTCGGTACCACTTCACCATCTTGGATGTTCCTTTATTGCCTTGGGTCACTACAACTTCCTCGGGCCATGATTTTGGGGAGGGACTTGGAAGAGGCAGGTAGCTGGAGCCCAGGCAGAGGAGTTCCACTCCTCCCTCTGAGAGGAGAAAGGGGTTCAGGATGGCTGGCACTGGGGGCAAGTTTAGAGTTAAAGAGAGTAGCACGTGAGAATCTGATTTCTTGGTGGCTTCTATTTCCTCTTGTAGGATGAGGGGCAAGTTAATCTACAAAGAATGCATGAGGTGCCCACCAGCCAACAACTTCCTGAGGCAGTCCATCCCAGTTCTTTCTCCATCTCACGTACCAGCACTCATCTTTGGATTTTGTGGAACAAAGTTATAACTCGTGATATAGTCCTAAAAAATGAGATTGTGGACCACATAGTTATTCTAAGGGAATGAACATTAGTCCTGTACCTAATGATTTATTGCTTATTTGGTCCTTTTGATGAAGTACTTTTGTGTTATTTTAATGTGTCTCAAGGGGACACAATGCTCTGCGGTCAGAACCTTGGAGAGTTATTTGATGCCAGTAACAGAGAGGCACATCTCTCCTCTCCTCCACTTATCCTCAGAAAAAATCAGTTTCTTGACATTCTCAGTTAGAGCCGATTTACACTGAAGAGAAGAATGATTGGAGAAAAAAGAACAGGTGCAGTTGGAAGGCTCTCCTCTGAGAAGGGGGCTTGTGAGGCTGGTGGCTTCTGGTGGTGAGAGTCTCCCCCTTAAACTCTCCAGAAGAGGGAGCTGCAGGTCTCTACTACCTGCCCTTCCTATGAAGAGTTCTCTACTCAGAACCTGAAAAATAAAACCCAATGTATATACTGCACTGCCTCAGAGTAAAAAAGCTCTAAATCTCAAGGCTAATATAAAACAGAGATGAAGTAATCATTGAAAACCAATGAAGATCATCTTTCAGTGACAACATGTAAGTATAGTAGACTTGGCTAAGCCTGGATAGTGGAACTCTTTTAGCCTATTATTAGCCAGTTATAAGAGCTATGCAACCAGCCTCTTTGAACTGCTTGATGTAGCAGGTATGATTTTTTATGACCAACATTGAAAGTCTCCCACATAATGTTTTAGGCTATTAAGCAATGAATTTGTTGACTCACTATCCAGGTAGAAACATAGATTATGAGATGCAAGTAACGGACACCCTTTTCAAAATAAGGAGGAGGAAAGGGCCTTTATAAGAAGGATGCTAGGTTGTCCTATAGCATTTAAGGAGAGGTTGAACAACCAAGATTTGGAGAGAACAGTAACTAAGGCAATTCTCAAGTTCTCATTCCAAAAGTTCATAGACTACACTTGGGGGTCCTACCATTGATGGGACTCAGTTCCTAAGTTTGCATGTTCTCAGTTGACGTGGTCAGCAGAAACTAAGACCGTCACACCCCACTCCACATCCCAAGGTGAGAGAAGCTGATTCAATGGTTTCAAGTCAGGTGTCAACCCAGACCTACCCCTAACACTTGATGGGCCTGAGTCAAGAGTGTAAAGGAGACTCCCATGCCAAACGCGTAAATATTAAAAGTTACAAATCAAGATGATAAAATGCTCTATCCTCTTACCTTGACAGGCATACCTTTCTAACAACCTGGAAATCCAGGTTGAAATTCATAACTCTTAGATTCCATGGGGTACTGTGCCCAGATGTAGGAGCAGAGAGAGAGGTGGCTCCTAGCCTGCCGCCTTCTGCAACTCCTGACTTATGGACACCCCAGTCTGCATATCCAAGCTCCAAATGCAGCCTGCACGAGTAACTGCCCTTCTTACCATTCGGGCCTGGGGCTGGCAAGGCTTATGTGGGCATGGATTCCAGGGCCCGGGATTCCCAAAACAGTCAATGGAAAGGGTACACTTTGAGAAGGATGGGGGTGCAGCTGGAAGAGGGCCAGAGCATGATACCCAAGACAGAAGTCCCTCTCACCTAGGTATTAAGATGTAGTACTAGCTGTAATATCAGGAAATAGTATGACTCTGGTTGTAGTTGGGTAATTATGGCTCATCCTGTTACAAGGCTAGTTGAACATGTCAAAGGATAGAAAAGGAACCTTATACTCAAACACCTGGTTTACTGCACCCTAAATCAAAAGAGATCAAAATTACCTAGCCGCTGTCTAGGAAAGAGGAAAACAGAGGAAACGGTCACAGTAACACGATAAATCCTAAGCAACTTATCTTTTTACTTCTGAAGTAAAAAACAGCTTATTCTTTCCCCAAAAAGATCAGCAAAGGTTTCACTTTTAAAAGGCATATAGACCGTCAATGTCAATTTTGTGGCTTTGTTCTGCAAGGTTTTTATTTCTTCTCGGGAAAACAAAACAAAGCAAACTACCACAACACCTGAAAACAACT
Source organism: Neophocaena asiaeorientalis asiaeorientalis (assembly GCF_003031525.2). Classification (NCBI taxonomy): domain Eukaryota; kingdom Metazoa; phylum Chordata; class Mammalia; order Artiodactyla; family Phocoenidae; genus Neophocaena; species Neophocaena asiaeorientalis. The sequence continues at coordinate 163,007 of NW_020172626.1, forward strand.
CAGGTTCAACGTGTGCTAAGGCTTTACTCCATTACTTTTCTCTTCTGGGTTCCTTTATAGGCATATCTGTGTGCAGCTAAGATCTTCAGGACCTTACATGACTTATTCTCTACATGCAGTTGTAATTTCCTATTTTCTGACCTCAATTATAAATAAATCTTTTACCATTAACCATATATACCTGTGGTTTCTCATTGTCTAAATAATAGAGTCCAAATTGATTAAAATTTTCATCTTTCTGGTCTTCTTGCTTCTTTATAGCCTCCAATATACACATTTTTCTATGGCTCTGTTTTTATTTTACCATTCTTCTTGTTTGAGAGCTTCCAGTGAGGCCCTATTTGCTACAGCAATGAGTCTTAAGTGTACAGGCAATAAAGTTTGAGTACCAGCTTTAGACTCCAAAAAAAAAAACCCTGGGTCTGAGTTTCAGTTCTGCCATTGACAAGCTGTGTGATTCTAGACAAATTACTTAATTTTTCTAGTCTCTAGTTTCCTCATCTGTAAAATGGGAACAACAGTGCCTATCTTATTGGGTTACAGTAGATGTTAGATGAATTAATACAGATAAACTCTTACGGCAGTGCCTGGCAAATATTAAACCTTCCGCAGGTAATTAACAAAACATACGTGTCCTCTTAGGGTTTGTGGTCCTCCCGCATCCCTATAGGCTCATCTCTTGCTGTTCCCAGTCTTATAACTCAGGAGTCCCCAACCTTTTTGGCACCAGAGGCCGGTTTCGTGGAAAACAATTTTTCCACGGATGGGGGTGGGGGATGGTTCAGGCGGTGATGTGAGCCATGGGGAGCGGCAGATGAAGCTCCCCTCACTGGCCCGCCACTCACCTCCTGCCGTGTGACCCGGTTCCTAACGGGCTGCAGTCCGCTACCAGTCTGCGGCCCAGGGGTTGGGGACCCCTGTTATAACTTATATTTCAGAACTACTCAAAGTTTCATGACCATGCTATACAGTTCCTTCTGTGTAGGATGGCAGACTCATACTTTCCTTTAAAGAATCAAGCTAGGACATGACCCCTTCAGGAGTTCTCCCTTTGCCCAGACACGGGTAAAAGCTCCCTCAGTGCTAGTTCTATATATACTTCTCTGCTACGCTTTCTCAGTGTAGAGGATGCAAGTCCTTGCTTGGTGAGGAGAGTCACAGAAGTGGGCAGATTTCCAGCAAGTTCTCCGAAATAAGGTTTACCCATTGCCCCAGAAAAACAGGTCGAAGGAGACCTCGGGTATCGGTGAGCAAGGGTAAAGAGTCAGAGGGCCAGGGGGCAGGGCCCTGGTAGTGGCCAGTGAAGCTGGGCAGAGGGAGGCATGGCCTGGGCCCCTGTGGCCTTAGAACCTGGACAGAAAGTCCCCCTTGGATCCTCCTTGTTATGGGGATGGGAAGAAAGAAGATGTGGGGTCAGCGGTCCAATGAGAGGCCGGTCTTGGAGGGATTCTTAAGAAAAGCTTTTGACTCCAGAACCCAGAGCCGCACATGGTGAGGCTGGTGCTGGGGGGCCTCCGTGCTACACTGACCAGGGACATGGGCCGACTGGTGGTGTGACCATGACCCAGCCTTGTGACACAGTGGCCCTAGGTGAAGACTGTAGCCCTGCTATCTGGGGCATTGGCAGAAAGGGAAGGGCCAAGTTCAGGTGACATGTTGTGGGATCTATGGCTCGATAAGAGTGGTTGAAACTCTTGATTGTTCTCGAGTCCCCAGAACATTTCACTGGTTGGAGCTTAGGCCCAAGAAATATTAGTTATTGCTACTCCAGAATGGCAGAGTCTGAGGAAGTACCTGCTGTACACAGTATTATAAATTATAGGGTTTATGTGTCTCTATTTCCTCTTCTTTTAGACTGCGGGCTCCTTGAATGTAGACACGTGGTTGTTACTGTCACCAGTGCTGAGCGGAGTGTGGTCGACAGATGTTCAATTAAACGTTTAACTTTCTGGAATCAAAAAACCTATCATCTGGCCCCTAAAGAGGTTCTGGCTTCATTTAACTTAATAACAAGGGCTATTCCATAATGACCCAGCTTAGCGGTTATCACCCTTTCACTACTAAAGACCCTACTTATTGCTTATTATTTTCTTCAAGGAAATCACATTTTGCAAAATTTGGTCTACCAGACTGTAATTATTAGCAAGCTGTTTCCTGTTTCCATTAGACCTATTTAACTGCCAACCAAACCTTTCTAAGAGCCTCAACTAACCATTTACCATGAGATACTCACGATACATCGTGAGCCAGTCAGTTACCACACTTAACAGCCAAAAGAAGAATTTGACAATTTAGTTTGTACAGTTTTTGACTGCGTATCTTGAAACACTGAAACTTGATGGTGGACTCCCATTTCTGCTTTGATTTCAGCTCAGGAGTGAAGGCTTCATGTTCAACCCTGTCACAGGTGGCTTGGGACTGGCTTTTTTATTCTTAGATCTGGAAAGGACCTCAGAACTCCCCTAGTTTAGCCCCTCAGTCCCCAAGTCCTCCCGAAAAACAGGCTAAGCAGGCCAGTGTCCCCAGACTAATTATTATCAGAGCTAGAAGCAGGACCCAAGTGTACTAAATCCCAGCCTGTGGCAAAGAATCCCACGCCAACATTACTCAACCCTCTAATTTCTGCACAAAAAATTATAGAAAAATTTTAAAGCTGTTAAGACTTTGGGTCCATCTTCACATTTCCTCTCGTTTTACAGACTTAAAAAGGCAGGTTCGGGGAGGTCAGGTGACTCATCTGAGGGAGAACCTCAGAATTAGGAGTGAAAGTGGGATCAGATTTCTGATCCTCTGGCTCTCCATCCAATTTCTTTTGGTAAATGAATCTGAAATTAGTTTAATCTCAGCCGAAGACAAGATATGTCTTGGCTTTACATGATGGAATCGTGGTCATTACTGCATGCCCTGCCCCCCATGGCTGCCATCATGGGCTGCTCACTCTGAGGAAGTGCTCCATGGGTGCTAGGCACTAGGGTACAGCAAGATGAACAAGGGTGGTTCTAGCCTTCCAAGCTGCTGGGAAGACACGAGCTTCCCGAGTAAACATATCCAGCCAGTCCTTGCTATGACCAGTCAAAAGGTAGTCGTTTTATAGTATTGACGTGGCGCTCTTCTGCACACTTAAAAAGCTCTGTGATATTTGGGTTCACCTGGCACTGTTATGATCAAAGTCATCCAAAGAGGAGAAGACTTATTACCGAGGACAGTACGTGCATATGCGTTACTAACTAACATCAGTAATCCAGTTAAAAAGGCTTTGCTTAACATGCTTTTCCCCTACGGAGTTTGAATTTATTCATTCCATGGCTGGGAAATTGCTTTTGTTGCAACATATTGGTAAAATATTTTGTCAAAGTAGTTTAAATAGCCCCCAGTGAATTAATCTATATTCTCTATTCACAACAATTCATAGAGCTATAAAAAGGTATTTACACCCAATAAAGCCTTCAGCATCACAGTTCCTCATCTGTTGTCCATTAGTTACGCATATAGGCAATTTTAAACTGTTTTGCTAGTGTGAAAGAACTGCTTCAATTAAAATGAGTTCAACAATGTCTCTAACTTATAACAGGGATGACAGTTGACCTTGAACAACACGGGTTGGAACACAATGGGTCCACTTTACGCAGATTTTTTTTTCAATAAACATGTACTACTCCATCTGTGGTTGGTTGGTTGAACCCACAAATGTGGAACCAGGAATCCAGAGGGCCAGCTGTAAAGTTATATGTAGAATTTCCACTGCAGGGCATTGGCACCCCTCACCCCTGCATCGTTCAGGGCATTGGCACCCCTCACCCCTGCATTGTTCAGGGATCAACTGTATTTATAAATGCGAAGCCAGTTCTTTCTTCACAGTACAGTAGCTCCTCTCCAGTAGCTTAATATTTCCAAATAATATATCTCAGTAAAAAAGAGCATATCCCACTGAAGATATGCTCTAGTAAGAGAAATGGATACCTGTTGGAAGGTACAGTATTGATTTGTTTCAGACGTCCATCTGAGATTTAGGATAACAAAATCTCCCAATATTCAGTCATTCAAAATAAATTTCTAGGGCTTCCCTGGTGGCGCAGTGGTTAAGAATCCGCCTGCCAATGCAGGGGACACGGGTTTGAGCCCTGGTCCGGGAAGATCCCACATGCCGCAGAGCAGCTGGGCCCGTGTGCCACAGCTGCTGAGCCTGCGCTCTAGAGCCTGCAAGCTACAACTGCTGAAGCTCGCACGCCTGGAGCCCATGCTATGCAACAAGAGAAGCCACCACAATGAGAAGCCCGTGTACTGCTGCGAAGAGTAACCCCTGCTTGCTGCAACTAGAGAAAGCCCACGCACAGCAACAAAGACCCAACTCAGCCAAAAATAAATAAATACCATGTTTCAGGTAGGCAACAGTGAAGCACATAATTCAGAGAGGAAACTGACATGCAAATTCACAATGACATTGCATTATGTCTGCTACAATGGAGTACCATGGGAGCAAAGGAGAAAAGAGAAGCCAAATCTTCCTGGGAGGAAAGTTTCTTAAAAGAGGGAATGTTTGCGCTAAGGCTAGAACAGTAGGTAGCTGCTCCTCTGTAGGTAGCTAAAGGAGGGGGGAGGCTCGAGGTCACGGAGGAAGGATCACTCCAGCATCAGTGAAAGGATGCACTGAAGGCGGATCCTGGAAAACCAGTTTGGTTGTCAATAAGCTTTCTTCCCTCGTTAGATGAAGATCTATTGCCCAAATCATCTAGAAGATCACCTAGGAAAGATACTCTGAGTTATCATCTGATTTATTCCACTGCTAATTGCAAATTGGCTATTTACACCACCACATTCTTAAATGAGTACATTTATTGCTAGAGGCTTAAAGTAGTCCCCGACCAAGAGGACTGTTCTTTAGTGTGGCAATATCATTTAACTGTACAGAGACAACTGATTCATCCCTTCAGAATTTTCTTCCTATGTGGACAAAAGAGAGTAAGAGGTGAGTTTTTAAAAAATTGTTAGATGGCTAATTTAATCAAGTTATATGTGTATATCTATAGATACACACAGTCTTTCCAGAACTCATCCCAGGAATAAGAAATAAGCAAAATCACTTCCAAGTTGCCAAGAGCAATATTACAGAATCTGTGCTGAGGTAACAGAATTCTTCATGAACTGACTTATTTATGTTTAATTTAGAAATAATTCTAATAATTAGTTCAGTAATCTAGCTTCTTAGCTTATAACTTTCTTCCTTCATCCCCCCCTTTTTTCCTCTGCATTTCCTCCTTTCCTTCTCTCCTTCCCTGTTAAGTATCTATCATTTCCTAACACTATGCTAGAATAACAGAAGGGCAGACATTCAAAAGGGACTTAAGCCTTTACCATAGACATTTGGTGCTTCTTGCTTGTATTAGATGAAACTAAGAACAAAAAAGGATATCAGATACAAAAACCGCTATAAGGACAAAAGATAGCATCTGGGAGCCATATAACATGGAAGCCAAGAGATCTCAGCACTTCAGTGTCTCTAAATAATTGGTGTTGATTATAATCCCTCTTGGTTATAAAAGGTTAAGTATTAGCCTTGTGTTCAGTTAGGGTGTGTTAAGTTGAGAACGATTTCTACTAAGATAGTTAAAATAAACACATTGATGTTTATGTTGCTTTCAGCTCCTTTGAAACTAGTCCATATAGAATAGCATTCTTTGAGGGGCCTCAGGAATCTCTCCAGTTACCCATCCAAGACTAAATACATACCTTTTAGCAAAGTTAAGCATAATGCTGTTTAAATCAAAAGCTGATTACAGATTAGATCACTGGCAAGCCATTTACTACTGGTCTAGGCAAACCTCACCCTTCCCACATACAGTGTTTCCTCAGATCTGGGAGTCCGAAAGGGACAGTCAAAGAGAGTAAAAGAAGACACAAGTTTATCACTATTGCCAGAGGAAACAATGCAAATTACAGTACCTATTAATAGCTGGGCCATAGTATTATCTTGCCTACTAGCATGATGTATGAGCACATACCTCTCTCTCTCTCTCTCTCTCTCTCTCTCTCTCTCTCTGTGTGTGTGTGTGTGTGTGTGTGTGTGTGTGTCTGGTTAAAGGGAAGCAAATCGACACCAAGTATATGTCTTTATCCATTGTTTTCTTCAGGTTACCCGAACTGCTTTGCGGGCTGGAAAGTAATTTAGAGGAGTCCTGAATGGACACGGAAATAAAGGCAGGGGAAGAGGGAGAGGAACCTAGTAGGGGATACTGCAAATAACATACTGAATACCAATTCTAATATATTTATTTAATCTATACCATTGACATGATGCTGAATGTTCTGAGAAGGAAAACTTGTATGTTAATGATTCATCAACTTCTGGTTCAAGATGGTGACGTAGGAGAACCGTGAGCTCACCTTTCCCCATGGACACACCATCTTCAGCTACATATGGAAAATTCTCCTCTGAAAAAACCCCTCAAAACTAGCTGAGCGACTCCCACACATTGAGTGAAAGATAAAACCCACACTGAGGTGAGGAGACGCTGGGACACAATCTTGCAGTAAATAAACTCCATCCCTGGTGTGGCAACCCACAAATGGAAGGGAACTTGCAACCCCAAGCTTCTCTCTGAGAAGTGAAGTGTTTGAATCTTACATTGGATAACCCAGCTTTTAAGACTTGAGAACTGAGCCCCCAAAAGGTGAAGCTTGGAAAGCCAACAGGGCTTGCATCCACAAGAACCACAAGGCTACAGCAAACTGAGAAACAGTTCTTAAAAGGGCTCGTGTGCTCAGATTCACCCACCCCAGGGCCCAGCACAGAAGCAGCCAACAGAAACATGCCCAGATTTTCTGTGAGACAGCTTATTTGCTTGTCTTAAAGTGTCAGCCTAAGGGGCAGGCATCTAACTTAACACAAATCTAGGGGTCTGTGGAAATCCTCTCCAAATGGAGACTGGCAGGTGCCATCTTTGTGCTCTCCCTCTGCCTCACTCCAGCTCACTGGTATCTCCCAAAAAGGAGCCTGTACCTCCATCTGGCACCCTGACTTTCGTGGCTGCCACCCAGGGGACAACTGTACATTGCCTGGCTCTGGGATCCAGTGGGGCTTTTGCTCATGTGTCCCACAGGGCTGTAACCAATGGAAAAAGAGCTCTTAACTGGCTAACATCCCCAGGGTACAGTGCAGAAACAACAGACTGAGGGGCCCACTCTTTCTGTGAAAGAGGCCTAATAGAATATTTTTATAGCTAAGACCTAAGGGGTAGACCTCTAATTGAACACACATCTAAGGGCTGACTGTTATCCTCCCCAGAGGCCTTTAAGGGTGGACACTATCTTTGCACTCTCCCTTTGTTGCAATCCACAGTGCAAAATCTCCTGAAGGGGAGCTTTTATATGTGTCTGGTGTCCCAGCTTTTATGTGTGATGCCTGGATTTGTGACTCCTGCCCATGGAATTCTCCTTGATCACCTAGATCTAGCGGCCAATGGGGCTTGTGCTTGCGGGTGCCATGGAACTCTAACAAATGGAGAGATAATTTTTGGCCAGCTACCACCCCCAGGGCACAGTGCAGACAGCAGGCTAAACTGCATCCTTGGTCTTTCTGTGAAAGATGCCCGTGTGCTCGTCACTGAGCTTTGACCTGAGAGGTAGGCTTCTAGTTTGTCAAGCATCGAGGGGCTACTGAGGTGCTTTCTAGGAATGGCTGGTGGGCACCATCCTTGTGTTCTCTATCTGCCTCACTGCAGGTCATCGGTATCTCCTGGAAAAGATACTGTGTACTTGTGTGCCACCCCAATTTGTGTGCCTGCTGCCCAGAGGACATCTCTAGATCACCTAGTTCTGGTGGCCAGTGAGACTTAAGCTCATAGTCCCACAGGACTGTATATATTTGCATATTTTAAAAGGTGTTGCCTGAGGGTCTGGCTTCCAATTAGCCTGAATCTAGGTACTGACAGAGATCCTCCTCTCTGGGACACTGATAGGTCTTGGAACACCCCCAACTACCGGAAGCCACTAAAAGTAAAGTAGGGTGCTTGGAAAATTAAAAATATATGAGATACAACCAAGAGCTAGGGCAGGGTCGAATGGGAAGTTTCATCTCCTACACGAGGCCTCTCCTTCAAGACTAGAAGAGGTGGCTGTTTTCTGTAATGCAGAGAAACCAAACAGAGAGTCGAGAAAAATGAAGAAACAGAAGAATATGTTCCAAGCAAAAGAACAAGACAAAACCTTAGAAAAAGACCTTAATGAAATGAAGTTAAGTGGTTTACCTGATAAAGAGTACAAAATAATGGTCCTAAATACGCTCACTGAGCTTGACAGAAAATGGCTGAACAAAGTGAAAATTTTAACAAAGAGACAGAAAATATAAGAACGTACCAAATAGAAGTCACAGAGCTGAAGAATACTATAACTGAACTGAAAAATACACTAGAGGGGTTCAACAGCAGACCAGATAAAGCAGAAGAAATGATAAGTAAATTTGAAGACAGGGCAGTAGAAATCACCCAATCAGAGCAGCAAAAAGAAAAAAGAACGAAAAAGAGTCAAGATAGCTTCAGGGACTCATGAGACAACATCAAGTGGCCCAATAGTTGCATTATAGAGGTTCTAGAAGGAGAAGAGTGAGAGAAAGGAGTAGAAAACTTATTTGAAGAAATAACGACTGAAAACTTTCCTAGCCTGCAGAAGAAAACTGATATGCAGATTTAGTAAGCCAAGAGAGTTTCAGAAAAGATGAACCCAAAGAGATCCACACCAAGACACATAATTAAAGTGTCAAAAGTTAAAGACAAGGAGAAAAATCTTAAAAGCAGCAAAAAAAAAACCCCAAAAACCCAAAAAACTTGTTAGATACAAAGGAACCCCCATAAGAGTATCAGCAGATATTTTTTCAGCAGAAACTTTGCAGGCCTGAAGGGTATGGCATGATATATTCAAAGTGTTGAAAGATATAAACTGCCAAACAAGAAAACTCTGTCCAGAAAAGTTGTCATTCAGAATTGAAGGAGAAATAAAGAGTTTTTCAGATAAGCAAAAGGTAAGGGAATTCATCACCACTAGATGTGCCTTACAAGAAATGTTCAAAGGGGACTTATTTGAGCTGAAACAAAAGGGTACTAATTAGTAACAGGATAACATATAAAAGTATAAATCTCACTGGTTAAAGGTAAATATATGGTAAAATTCAAAATAATCTAATGTTGTAACCGTGGTGGGTTAATCACTTGTAAAGCTTGTATGAAGAACTTTAGAATACATTGAAACGTAAGTTGTTATCAACGTAAAATAGACTTGTTATAAACGTAAGTTTTATTTTTACGTAAGCCTCATGGTAACTGCAAAGCACAAATCTATAGTAGATACACCAAAGATAAAGGAATCTAAGCATACCACTACAGAAAATGATCAAATCGCATAAAGAAGATGTGGTACATATGTACAATGGAATATTACTCAGCCATAAAAAAGAATGAAATAATGCCATTTGCAGCAACATGGATGGACCTAGAGATGATCATACTAAGTAAGAAAAAGATGCATACCATATGATATCACTTATTTGTGTAATCTAAAATATGACATGAACAAACTTATTCACAAAACAGAATCAGACTCACAGATATAGGGAACAGACTTGTGATTGCCAAGGGGGAAGGGGAATGGTGGAGGGATAGAGTGGGAGTTTGGGGTTATCAGATGCAAACTATATATATAGAATGGATAAAGAAGGTCCTACTGTATAGCATAGGGAATTATATTCAATATCCTGTAATAAACCATAATGGAAAAGAATATTAAAAAGAATGTATATATTCATATAACTGAATCACTTTGCTGTATAGCAGAAATTAAGCCAGCATTGTAAATCAACTATACTTCAATAAAAAATGTATGGAAATTTAAAAATAAAACTATAATGTAATTAAAAAAAAGAAAATGATCAAATCAGAAAAGAGCAAGAGAAGAAGAAAGGAACAGATAAAGTACAAAGCAGCCAGGAAACAACGAACAAAATGGCAATAAGTACATACCTATTAATAATTACTTTAAATGTAAATAGATTAAATTCTCCAATCAAAAGAAATAAAGTGGCTGAATGGGTAAAACAACACCCATCTATATGCTGCTACAAGAGACTTACTTCAGATATAAGGACACACAGACAAAGTGGGGGATAGAAAAGATTCCATGGAAATGTAAACAAAAAGAAACCTGGGATAGCTATACTTATATCAGACAAAACTGTAAAAGAGACATAGAAGGTCATTCTATAATGATAAAGTGGTCACTCTAACATAAGGCTATACCATTTGTAAATATTTATTCACCCAACATAGGGGCACCTAAATACATAAAACAAATATTAAGAGACCTACAGGGAGAAATAGACAGCAATACAATGACAGTAGGGGACTTTAATACCCTACTTTTACCAATGAGTAAATCATCCAGACAGAAAATCAATAAGGAAACATTGCCCTTAAACAACATACTAGACCAGATCGACTTAAACAGACATGTACAGAAAATTCCATCCAAAAGCAACAGAGTACACATCTTTTCAAGTGCACATGAAACATTCTCCAGGGCAGATCATATGTTAGGCCACAAAACAAGTCTGAATAAATTTAAGACTGAAATTATATTAAGCATCTTTTCCAACCATAATGATATGAGACCAAAAATCAATTACAAAAAGAAAATTGGGAAGTTTATAAATATGTGGAGATTAAACAACATGGTATTGAACAACCAATGGCTCAAAGAAAAAATTCAAAATAGGAATCAAAAGTACATTGGGACAAATGAAAATGGAAATACAACACACCAAAACTTATGAGATGCAGCAAACGCAGTTATAAGAGGGACATTCATAGATGTAATGCTTATACCAAGAAACAACAAAAATCTCAACTTAACTTTACAACACAAAGAACTAACAAAAAGAGGAACAAATAAAGCCCAAAGTTAGTAAAGGAAGGAAATAACAAAGATAAGAATGGAAATAAATAAAACAGAGACTAAAAATACAATAAAAAGATCAATGAAATTAAAAGCTGTTTTTCTGAAAAGACAGACAAAACTGAAACACCCTTATCTAGACTCACCAATAAAAAAGAGAAGACTCAAAGTCAGAAACGAAAGAGGAGACATTACAACTGATTCCACAGAAAAACAAAAGATCCTAAGAGACTACTATGAACAATTAAATGCCAAAAAATTGAACAACCTAGAAGAAGGGGATAAACTCCTAGAAACGTACCACATACTGAGACTGAATCACGAAGAAAAAGAAAATCAGAACAGATTGATTACTAGGAGATTGAATCAGTAATCAAATACTCCCAACAAACAAAAGTCCAGGACCAGATGGCTTCACTGGTGAATTCTATCAAACATTTAAAGAAAAATTAATACCAACTCTTCTAAAACTCTTCCAAAAATAGAAGAGGAGGGAATACTTGCAAACTCATTTCATGAGGCCAGCATAAGTCTGATACCAAAACAAGACAAGGATGCCACAAGAAGAGAAAATTAGAGTACAGGTCTTTCAACCCCTTGATTAAATTTATCCCTATGTATTTTATTCTTTTTGAAGCAATTGTAAATGGGATTGTTTTCTTAACTTCTCTGATAGCTTGTAATATCAAATATCAGCCAATATCCCTGATGAACATGGATGCAAAATTTCTCAACCAAATTATTAGCAAACTAAATTCAAACAATACATTAAAAGAATCATACACCATGATGAAGTGGGATTTATTCCAAAGATACAAAGATGGTTTAAGATCCACAAATCAATGTGATATACCACATTAATGTGATAATGTGATATCCAAATTATCCTTATTAAAATAAGGATAAAAATTACATGGTCATCTCAATAGATGCAGAAAGAGAATTTGACAAAATTCAACATCCAAACTCAACAAAGTGGGTACAGAGGGAATATACCTCGACACAATGAAGGCCATATATGACAAGTCCACAGCTAACCTCATACTCAAGGGTAAAAAACTTTTCCTCTAAGATCAGGAAAATAACTGGGATGTCCACTCTTGCCACTTTGATTCAACACCATATTGGGAGTCCTAGCCAGAGCAATTAGGCAAAACATTTTTTTTAATTAAAAAAAAAAAGAAATCCAAATAGGAAACAAAGCAAAATTGTCACTATTTACAGATGATATTAAAACTGTTGGAATTAATAAAATTCGGTAAAGTTGCAGGATACAAAATCAATATGCCAAAATCTGTTGTGTTTCTATACACTAACAGCGAACTATCAGAAAGAGAAAGTAGGAAAACAACCCCGTTTACAACTGCATCAAAAAGAATAAAATACCTAGGAATAAATTTAATCAAGGGGATGAAAGACCTGTACACTAGAAATTATAAGACACTGATGAAAGAACTTGAAGACACAAATAAATGGAAAGATACTCCATGCTCACTGATTGAAACAATTAATATTAAAATGTCCATGCTACCCAAAGCAATGTACAGATTCAATGCAACCCCTATCAAAATTCCAATGGCATTTTTCACAGAACTACCACATACAATCCAAAAATTTGTGTGAAACCACAAAAGACCCCCACTGGACAAAGCAATCTTCAGAGGGAAGAACAAAGCTGGAGGCATCGTGTCATGCATATATGGTCAATTAATTTACAATGAAGGAGCCAAGAATCTACAACAAGGAAAGATAGTCTCTTCAGTAAATGGTGTTGGGAAAACTAGACAGTCACATGCCGAAGGATGAAACTAGACCACTATCTTACACCGTACACAAAAGCAAACTCAAAATAGATTAAAGACTTGAGTGTAAGACGTCAACCATAAAACTCCTAAAAGAAAACATGGGTGATAAGCTCCTTGACATTGATTTGGTAATGATATTTTTGGATTTGACATCAAAAGCAAAGGCAACAAAAGCAAAAATAAACAAGTGGGACTACATTAAACTAAAAAAATCTTTGGCACAGCAAAGGAAACCATTAACAAAATGAAAAGACTACCTACCAAATGAGAGAAAATATTTGCAAATCATATATCTGATAAGAGATTCATATCTAAAATACATAAAGAATACATGTAACTCAATAGCAGAAAAATGAACAATTCAATTAAAAAGTGAGCAGAGGATCTGAATAGACATTTTTCCAAAGAAGACATACAGTTGGCCAACAGGTGAATGAAATGGTCCTCAGCACCACTAATCATCAGGGAAATGCAAGTCATGACAATGACCTATCACTTCACACCTATTAGTATGTTTATAATCAAAAAGACAAAAATAGCAAGTTTTGGTGAGGATGTAAGGAAAATGGAACTCTTGTATCCTGTTGACGGGAATGTAAATTGGTACTGCTATCAATACCATAGAAAACAGTATGGAGTTTCCTCAAAAAATTAAAAGTTGAACTACCATATGATCCAGCAATTCCACTTCTGACTATTTATCCAAAGGAAAAGAAAACACTAACTCAACAAAATATAGGCACCCCGATGTTCGTTGCAGCATTATTTACAATAGCCAATACATAGAAGCAACCTAAGTGTCCGTCAATGGGTGAATGGATAAAGAAAATATACAAATATACAATAGAATATTATTCAGCCATAAAAAGGAAATCTTGCCATTTGTGACAACATGGATGGACCTTGAGGGCTTTACGGTAAGTGAATTAAGTCAGACAAGTCAGACCAATAGTATATGTGTGGTCTCACTTATATGTGTAATCTAACCCCCCCTCCAAACAAACAAAATAATAAGCTCATAGATAAAGAGAACAGATTGGTGCTTGCCAGAGGTAGGGGTGAGTAAAATGGGTGAAGGTCGTCAAAAGAGACAAAATTCCGATTTTAAAATAAGTCACGATGGTGTAATATACAGCTTGGTGACTACAGTTAATACTGTATTTTATATTTGAAAGTTACTAAGAGAATAGATCTAACAAGTTCTTATCACAAGAAAAAAATTTATAACTGTGTGGTAATGGATGTTAACTAGACTTATTTGTGATCATTTCACAATAGATACAAATAGCAAATCACTATGTTATACACCTGAAACTAATGTTATATGTCAATTTTCAGTAAAAAAAAAAAAAGCATCTCCCTTGAAATAAAAAAAATAATAATTCACCTATACTGTATACATAAACACAAACTCACTTATGTTTCACCATCTTTGTTCGTTTTGTAATCCAAGAGGATGGCTCAGGGGGTATCTTCAGTTTCATTTTGGAGGGAAACAGTACTTCTCTATCTGTTAATGTAAGTTCTTATTCTGACTACTGAGGGCAGTTGCTGTGGAGCCCAGAGCTGTTTTCAAACATGAACTATCACGTGGTCAGCCTTGAAAGCCATCGGCTCCATCTTGCTTAGAGCCCACAATGGTGTCCAGCTCATAATAGGTGCTCATTAAATACTGTTTGGAATTAAAACCTGCCTGTGCATCTATCTTTCAGTTGTCTGTAAAGATCCTGGACTCTGGGTCCCCTGACAACCTTTTATCTTCCTTCATTTCCGCCCCTCCCCCACCCCAACACTGTAGCTCACTCAGCAGGAGATGCTCTTCACAAAGGCCCTTCTCAGTGGCATCACATTACTGAACACATCTGTCTAAAGCTAGCAGACACACAATGTTTTGGCTTCTTCATGTCAGCTAGTGTTCCATAGGGTTCATTGGTGATGCTAACAGAAATGATTAAGAATCAGGCTGAGAGGACTGAAGTATAAAAATATATGAAACAAGATAGAATACTACTGCATCCTTACATGTCTTCATTCTGGCCTCATATTTTATATATATGTGGTACCAGCTTTGCCAGTCAACTAAAGGACATGATGTCCTTGAATTTGAAACCCGCGAGCGTGTAGTCTGCTTCAGAAACAAGAGGCTTTGGAAGATTTTACTTTTCAATTGCTAAGAAAATCATTTGACGTCACACCTTCGTGCAGGTTAGAATAGTACCCCTGGTTTTCTTCTGCAGTGAACTTCAAACATTTTTGCTTACTTACACACAAAGGATTTTGAAGAACTATCTCCTCACATCATCTAATATTTTCATCATAAGTTTAAATAGTTACAATGGATATAGTTTCAGTGTATTGTAAATATTGACATTTTAAAAATACATCACATTTTAAAATGTATCTAAAGGAATCCAAGTATCATGTAACAATGGGAAATCTTATATTCTTTTCCTCTTTGAACTCATATTTTCATTCTGATTCTAGTGCAAAATATTCTTCTGTTACCTGCAAATTTTCTAGATTACCCTTTAATAGTTCCGTGCAACCCAAAGCAGTGCATTTTCTATTTTTTCCCGATCTCACTGAATGGCATCACTATCTTTTTTAATGCATTTTTTAAAAAATTAATTAATTAGTTTATTTATTTTTGGCTGTGTTGGGTCTTTGTTGCTGCACACAGGCTTTCTCTAGTTGCGGCGAGCAGGGGCTACTCTTCGTTGTGGTGCACGGGCTTCTCATTGTGGTGGCTTCTCTTGCTGTGGAGCATGGGCTCTAGGCACTTGGGCTTCAGTAGTTGTGGCGCACGGGCTTAGTTGCTCCGTGGCATGTGGGTTCCTCCGGACCAGGGCTCGAACCCGTGTCCCCTGCATTGGCAGGCAGATTCTTAACCACAGCGCCATCAGGGAAGTCCCAGCATCACTATCTATCCAAGTCCTCATACCAGTAACCTAGAAGTCACCCTTTCTTTTATCTTCCTCACTCATCCTGTCCATTATCAAGTCCTTTTTACTCTACCTCCAGTGTCAAGTCAAATCCATCTGAGTCCCTCCAGCACCCCAGGGGTCTACAAGAATTCCCGAGGGGTGATTCGCCAGCAAGCTGAGGCTCAAAATGATCATGTAGAGGCAAAAGCCTGAGCAATTTATATTTCATTTAGAAAGTGTCATAGCAGAAATGCTATTAACCTAGGTACCAACCAGTCTGAAGTCCTGCTCAGAACACAATCAAAATGCTTTATTCTAAGTCCCATAAAATGTTTTGCTTTTAAAACTGATGAAATGCCAAATCAGAGGCTTCTTTTAACAAATATGCCCTAACTACTTTGTTTGTTTTAAGCTTATAGGATGCTTTTGGCACTGCAAAGGAAGGTATTATTTCACTAAGTTTAAAAAAATAAATCAAGTTTTTATGTAACAAAGTGAGTTTCCAAAGTTGTGGATGACAGCAACTTGGAAGCTATATCAATTCTGCAGTAAGTAACAAGGCAACTAGGTGTGATTTGCAGGTGCAGGTATACTGGGCAGCTCATCAAATAGCCCAAGGAGAAATATAAAATGATGAACTGTGGACAAGGAAAAAGGAGACAGAAACTTCTACTCAATAAAAGAAGCAGGGATATCATGCCAGGTCTAAATTCTTTGGTCCTGTTTTTCTTACATCTATCCCCTTCTCTTACTCTATCTGATAGCATGAAAACCAGATCCTGAAAGGGGCAAAATAAAGGATGTTCAAATTTTCTGAATCTAGGATATAAAACAGTTTAAAGTTTGAATTTGAATGTTCAAGGTTACATTATTTTTATTTTGTAATCTCTTCCAATGGTTTATTTTTATCCTCAGAAAATAATAGCATTTTAGCACTCACATGGAATGGAATAGACTTAATTCAGCAAAATTCATTTAACAAAGATGTATTAAATACCTCCTATGCAGCAGGCACTATCTGAGGCACTGAAAACTACTGTCACCCAGCATCATATCCATAGCAGGAATCTGACCATAGTGACAGTCTTCTGAGTAGGGATAGACACTATATGACTGATGCTCCTTGCAGATTTACTGATCATTGGAAGCAACCAACCAAAGAAGCAACCATAGTGAAACTGGCCCTGGGTATGTTTTCCCATCAGACACATCCTGCCCCATGGCTGGGTTGGTTGCCCTCCTCATTTCTGCTGGGACCTTCCTTCCTCCACAGCAGAGGGGATGGCTGCCTGAAACTCTGGAAGCTATGCCGGTGACCTGCACGTGTTAGAAGTAGTTTTGCCCCTCTTTCTACTCATCCCATTATTTCCCACATTTTATATTCTAGTTACATTCTTCCCATTTAAATCTTACCACCCTGGTACGTTGGTTCTTTCACTCCTCCCCTACTCCATCAGAACAGACTCTAACTGACCCACTACTTTTTTTTTTTTTTTAACATCTTTATTGGAGTATAATTGCTTTACAATGGTGTGTTAGTTTCTGCTTTATAACAAAGTGAATCAGTTATACATATACATATGTTCCCATATCTCTTCCCTCTTCCGTCTCCCTCCCTCCCACCCTCCCTATGCCAGCCCTCTAGGTGGTCACAAAGCACCGAGCTGATCTCCCTGTGCTATGCGGCTGCTTCCCACTAGCTACCTATTGTACGTTTGGTAGTGTATATATGGCCATGCCACTCTCTCACTTTGTCACAGCTTACCCTTCCCCCTCCCCATATCCTCAAGTCCATTCTCTAGTAGGTCTGTGTCTTTATTCCCGTTTTACCCCTAGGTTCTTCATGACCTTTTTTCTTTTTTTTGATTCCATATATATGCGTTAGCAGACAGTATTTGTTTTTCTCTTTCTGACTTACTGCACTCTGTATGACAGACTCTAGGTCCATCCACCTCACTACAAATAACTCAATTTCATTTCTTTTTATGGCTGAGTAATATTCCATAGTATATATGTGCCACATCTTCTTTATCCATTCACCTGTCAATGGACACTTAGGTTGCTTCCATGTCCTGGCTATTGTAAATAGAGCTGCAATGAACATTTTGGTACACGATCTTTTTGAATTATGGTTTTCTCAGGGTATATGCCCAGTAGTGGGATTGCCGGGTCGTATGGTAGTTCTATTTGCAGTTTTTTAAGGAACCTCCATACTGGTCTCCATAGTGGTTGTATCAATTTACATTCCCACCAACAGTGCAGGAAGGTTCCCTTTTCTCCACACCCTCTCCAGCATTTATTGTTTGTAGATTTTTTGATGATGGCCACTCTGATTGGTGTCAGATGATATCTCATTGTAGCTTTGATTTGCATTTCCCTAATGATTAATCATGTTGAGCATTCTTTCATGTGTTTGTTGGCAATCTGTTTGTCTTCTTTGGAGAAATGTCTGTTTAGGTCTTCTGCCCATTTTTGGATTGGGTTGTTTTATTTGATGTTGAGCTGCACGAGCTGCTTGTAAATTTTGGAAATTAATCCTTTGTCAGTTGCTTCACTTGCAAATAGTTTCTCCCATTCTGAGGGTGGTCTTTTCATCTTGTTTATGGTTTCCTTTGCTGTGCAAAAGCTTTTAAGTTTCACTAGGTCCCATTTGTTTATTTTTGTTTTTATTGACCCACTACTTTTCAGTGGAGAGGATCTGATTACCCAATTCACTCAGCACTTCCGTGGGACCCTTCTCTTAGGCATTTGTCTTAAATGAAGGCAATCCCTCAACCCACCGAAACGACATGTTTTGCAGTGAAAGTCAAGTGTAATTTGATGTGAGAACCATTTGTGGGGCTAGGGAGGGGGGCTTTGTGCAAACCCTCAAATCACACCACCGATGCCTTACCTACTTATAACCCTAATACTGCAGGGTATCTTTGCTCTGAAACACATTTCCTCCTTTGGCAGAGATGAAGGTCTTGTTCATTTTAAGATAAAATCTTATTTTTCTGCTAAGAACCACATTCCTAAACTGCAGTGCTTTCAGATATGGTGTGAGGCGCTCTACTTCTATGTCAATTGTATAATTAGAGGAGTATTTTTTTGGTCTTTTGCTTTTTAATAGGGTTATGGGAGTGTTAGCAGGGGGGAGGTGAGAACATTTATTACTACTTAATCTGCAAAGCTATGGTTCTTTTGGGCATCTCATAAATACAGAGGGGCTGTGCTTTCACTTCCCACCAAGTGGAATCCAACAGAGTCTGCATTTATTTATAAGGTTTAACACTCATTCAAATAAGGTTTAAAAGAAATCAGGTCACATTTACTAAAATACCACGCTCAGGCAAGTCTACGTCTTCTTTCAAACCCCTAGTCTCAATTACGTTCTGTGACTGTTTGGACATGTCAGATATTATTTTATTTTTTAAGCTGATTGACAGTACTTCACCTTTTGGTAGAACTTCAAAAGGTGTAGCTTCTGTCAGGCCACTCTGTTTTTGGAAGAGGGTTAACTTCATTGCCATTTAGCTTTCAACTTGGACACTCAGCTATGTTATAAACTTTTATAGATTAGTTGCACAGAAATAACCGGTATCAGTTGTAATAGGTTCATTTGAATTCTTTTCCTTAAACAGGCTTTTACATGCCTAGTGGACATTCCTTTAGAGCACTGAACTTTAGCATCAGAAATAGGAAGAGAGGTTTGTGTTACTTGAAGAGTTACAGTATATTATAAACTCTATTCTTCTATAAAAGTATACTGTTGTTTAAAATGCATCCAGTATAAAAGCCTTTGAATGCTGAAATCCTTACTTATAACTATTAATAAGGATATTATATCTGCAGATTTTGACTTTCCAATTTTAGCAACAACTCCTCCCCCAAACCTGGGAAAATGTGTATGACATATCTATCTCTGTAGATATACCTATCTCCATCCCAGCAGGACCACCATCCTAAACTGTACTACATAACTCTATGGGTACTATTCAAGTCTGACCCCTTCCCAGGAGGTGTGTAGGATACAATTTTCATAGTTTTTCATGGAGGGCCTGGAATCTTCCCTTACAATTCTTGCCTTGCCATGGGAGGTACTTACTATTTCTCAATCCATAACACTTAGGATAAGATGAAGACTTTGCTGTCCATAAGTTATTAATGAGTGAGTCATTGTTGTTCAGTAGCAGCTCCTTCACTCTTTCACACATATTCCTGTTGAAGTCCTTCTCTTTATTCACTCTCAAAGCACCATTTTATTTTGCTGCCAGTGAAGGGGAAGATGTCGTGGGGTCCAGAATTAGAATATGACTGCATTTTACATTTTACTTGTACTGTGTACTTGGAACAGTGGGTGCCAAGGAGGCTTTTGGAAGCTGTCCCGGAAATCAACTATTGATAACAACATTGGATGTATGTAGAAGCATTAAAAAACAACTCACAAATGCATGTTTGGAGCACAAGCTGCACCTTAACATATGTGTGTATATATGTGGCATGTGTGATACGTACACGATATACACACGTGCGTATATATACACACACATATATGTATATATATATATTACTAAAAATTATTGTCTTTGCTCCACTAAAGAAATAATCAAATGGCCAGGGTGGTAAATATCTAGGCAAGAATGGATAGCCATATAGAAAAAAATAACTCGACTCTATTTCACACAATACACGAAGATTAATTCCGTGTAGACTGTAGCGCTAAAAAAGAAAACAGTGATTTTGAAAAAAAAAATAGGAGAGTATCTTCAAAGCTTCAGGGTAGGAAAAGATTTATTAAAACAGAAAAAGTGCCAAACCTAAAAAAACCTGATAAATTAGATTATGTTAAAACAAAGAAATTCTGTTCATCAAAAGACACCATGGAATGAAAGAGGAAATTTAGAACTTGTTACAAATTGTTATTACCATTACACTACATGTATCCAATAAGACCACATATCCAAAATGCATAAAGCACTCCTATAACGCAACAGGAAACAATAATCCAATAGAAATATGAGCAAATATGATTTGAATAGGCACTCTATGAAAGAGGACATCCAAAATGGCCAATAAACAGATAAAACGGCATTTTATTAGTCATCAGAGTCATGCAAGTCAAAACACTGCAGTACTCCGATGCAGGGGACACGGGTTTGTGCCCCGGTCCGGGAAGATCCCACACGCCGCGGAGCGGCTGGGCCCGTGAGCCATGGCCGCTGAGCCTGCGCATCCGGAGCCTGTGCTCCGCAACGGGAGAGGCCACAACAGTGAGAGGCCCACGTACCACAAAAAAAAAACAAACAAAAAAAAAAACACTGCAGTACCACCACATGTTCACAGGAATGGCTCAGATGTAAGGTAAATTATATCAAGTATTAGCCAAGTTGGCAACAACTAAAATGCTTGCTGAGGGAAGTGTAAATTGTTGCAACTATTTGGGAGAACTGTTTATATTAGTAGTACCTACTAAAGCTACCCGATGACTCAGCCATTCCTACCATACCCCAACAGAAATACATCCACGTGTTCAGCAGAAGACACATACAGGAATGTTCACAGCAGTAAACATTTTAAGCCCCAAGCTAGAAATAACCCAATGATGGATATATTATGGTATGAAAATAAAACACAACGACAGTGCACACACATGGACACCTCTCCTGAACATAATGTTGAATGAAAGAAACCCAGATATGAAGAGTATGATTTCCTTAATATAAAGTTCAGATACAGGTAAAAATAAGCTATGGTGTGAAAAGTTAGGATGCTGGTTAGCCTTTGGGGGAGGGGCTGAGAGGACGGCAAGGGAACTTGTAGGTGCTGGTAATATTCTGTGTCTTGGTCTGGTCACTTTCTGAAAAGTCATTCAACTGAGCACCTATGGTTTGTGTACTTCCTTCTAATATGTTATACTTGTATATTATACGCTAATAAAAAGTTCAGATTAAGAAAAGAGCCTCAAGCATTCCAAGGACCAAAAGCATTTTATATTCATTCTATCCACAAGAGCTTATTGATTAAACAGTCCTCGGTATTACCCTGCTCTTCATAGAAAGGACATTCTCGCTCAGATCAAACATATGCCTCTGTGTTAAAAACCTTAATATTTGGAAGAGAAAACACTCGAGACAGAATGCTTCTAGGCATCTGTTTTGAATGGATTTTAATGCCTCTGAAAGTCTTTTTATTGATAATGTGCTAAGCTAAACATTTTCAATTTCATG
Organism: Neophocaena asiaeorientalis asiaeorientalis; assembly: GCF_003031525.2. NCBI lineage: Eukaryota > Metazoa > Chordata > Mammalia > Artiodactyla > Phocoenidae > Neophocaena > Neophocaena asiaeorientalis. Next base: position 184,883 of record NW_020172626.1, read on the forward strand.
TCATTGATTTGAATGCTGTGTACTGTGCTTTTTACTACTAAACGTTCAAATACTGTGCTAATCGGTTTGATATTTGGGATGCCAGAGTGGAAAGCCCTTTGTCTACATAAAGTCATCAAAGAGCAAAATAGGCCGAGGTATCCATAGCTGTCATGATTTCGATGGACAGGAAGCCACGATCAAGAAGAACTGCTTGGCCAAAACACCCTCACTAAATTAATCAGCGTGCTGTTGAATTTTAAGTTTGTTCTTGCGTGAATGGCTGTTTACTACTTATAGAGCATTTACTCACATAGTTCAATCTATTGTTAGGCTTCGATCCAAGAATGTTAGGACTTAATTGTCTCATTTCCTCGGTAAGTGGTGCAGCATGTTATTACTTGGCTACTTGGTTGACGGTGATCATAATACAGACTTGGAGGTGGGGTGTGCTAGGGATTATGCATTGTTTTTTGACCGTAGCCATGCAGGATGAGCATACATATAAAACTGACTTGCATGCAGGCTGGACTTAAAACTATTCATTGTCCTTTTCTAAAGATTAGTATTAAAATGTATTTTCCCCAGGATTCCCATCATTATGTCACTCTGAACAGAGGAATAGATTAGATTAGATGAGAATTGAGAATGCCATCTGTTCCCACCCAAACCAAGTGTAATTTAACAACATTTGAGTGCTTGCTACTTTCAAGGAAATTAAGTAACCTTACAAGTTTTTCACATGACTACACATGTGGGCACGTAGGTACTCACATAGTCACTAAAATTATCAATGTGAAATATGCACTGTTAACAAAACTGTGAGATCAGTGAGGCAGTTTATAAACCGAGTTTATAACTGCCACAGTGCCTGGCACATAAAATGTATGCAGAAAATAACAGTTCTGATCGTTATATTCCCCCCCATGTTTAAATTGTCGTATACTTCACATACCATAAGTTACCCCATAAAGTGTACAATTTCTTGGTTTTTAGTTGTATTCACAAAGATGTACATCCATCACCACTATCTAATTCCAAAACATTTTTTATCACGCCTCTCTATTTTTGCAATCATATATACCATTAATCTTTCAGTTACCCGAGGTCCAAAGCTTGAAGTCACCTGTATTCTCATTGTAGCTGTAATGAATCTGTGGAATGCCTAATTATGTTGAAAACTTTTTTCATGGGCTAATTTGGCCATTTGTATATATATCTTTTTTGGCAAAGTGTTTAAATCTTGCCAATTTGTAAAAGTTTTTGGCCATGATCTCTTCAAATATCTTTTTCTGCCCTCCTCCCTATGATCTCCTTTTTCCTGGCCTTTGGGGCCTTCAGTTACATGTATACCAGGCTGCTTGATATTTTCCTATAGTTGACTAATGAGTTGGTCTTTTGTTTTGTACTTTTATCTGTTTCATTTAAAGTAGTTTCTGTTGCCTTCTTCAAGTTCACTAATCTCTTCTGCCTTGTCTAGTTTGCTATTCACCCTGTACAGTGTATTTTTCATTTTAGACATAATTTTCATCTCTAGAACTTCAATTTGTGTCTTTTTCAGATTTTCCATGTCGCTACTTACATGCTTAATCTTTTGTCTGCCTTCCTGAACATGTGGAATACCGTTATAATGACTGTTAGCATGTTCTTATCTACTTATTCCATCACTGGTGGCATTTGTAGGTCTGTTTCCATTGACTAATTTTTCTCCTTATGGTGCATATTTTCCTACTCTTTTGCATGCCCGGTAATATTTGATTGGACACCAGCCAGTGGGTAAAAATTCCAATTTGCGGGTCTTGGACATTTTTTGTATTCTAATATTTTTGAGCTTTATTGTCAGAAGCTAAGTTACTTGGAAACAATTTGATTCTTCTGTCATGCTTTAAAGCATTGCTAGTCAGGACGAGAGCAGCCTCTGTTCTATTGCTAGTTTTGTTCCACTACTAAAAGGCAGACCCTTCTGAGTTCTCTCCCTGATGTTCTGTGATTGTCTACTCTGTCCTTTGGGAAAATAAACTATTCCTGCCCTACCCGAGATACAGGGATTGTTCTCTTTAATCTTTGTGCTGGTTCTTTCTCCAGGCTTGGGTAGTTTCTTCACACTCATTTGTTGATTAATTCTCAGCTGAAGACTTGAGGTGCTCCATGCAGATCTCTGGAACTCTCTCGCTAGAGCGCTCTCCTTTCCTTATATACCTCCTTGTAAGCTCTGCCTTCCACTCCCAACTTTGTCTCCTCAACTCAGGGAGACTTCTAGGTTCTACCTGGGTTTCCCCTCCCTATGCTGCTTCCTGGAAGCTCTCTCCAGTCAGGAAGCTGGAGCAATCAGACTGCTGACCTTGTTTGTTTCCTCTCTCTCTCTCTCAGCGATCACTGTCCTGTCAGGTCTGATGTTCAATATCTAAAAACCATTGTTCCATTTTGTTTTTCTTAGTTGTTTTAGGCAGGAGGTTATAGCCAATCTCTGTTACTCCATCTTGGTTGAAAGTAGAAATTGCCATGCCCTTTTAAACTTCTTGGGTCAATCTTTGTACAACTCACCCAATATGTCCCATCATATCATCTGACACCTGAACTGCTGACTATTGTAATTTGTCTAACTACTCTCCCTGTCCTTAGGCTCTGCTACTTGCCATGTATACACTCTAACTTAGTCACAGTAAATTGTATATACCATGGCTTTCTTCAGAACCAGTGAAGGTTCTCCTTTGGTTTTAGGATGCAATTCAAATTCCTAGTCTGGCATGCACGATCCTTCACTATCTGACCTCCAATTATCTTTCCAAACTTACTTACTATTCTAGCCAGGCTGAACTAAACATGTTCCCAACGTTACTTATGCCTCAGAGTCTCTCTGCCTTGTTCCAATATTCTCTCCATGAGGAACACTCTGTTTTCTGACTATTCAAGTTCTACCCATTTTTCAAGAAGCAGTTTAAGTCCTACTTCCTTTATGGATCCTTTAAGACCCTAGTCCATGAAGCTCCTGCATATATTTTTTTGCTTCTATTGCCTGAATTATCGTCTTTCCTAACCAAGACAGTAATTTTAGAGTAACTTAACAGTTTTCCTAAGTAATCTAAGAGCTGCTCAGAACAAAGCTCAAAAGTTCAGGTACTTTTCATTCTTAAGGATTAATTTTTGATAGACAATCCTCACTAGATGAGAGAGTTCTTGACATCAGAAGCCTGTCTTACACATCATTCCCCTCACGCTTAAGCTTATCACGGTCATGTGTCATGTAGGAGCTTAATAAATGTTTCATGCGCATTCTCTGTTCTGTTCATGTTCTCTCACTAAAAATGCAAATATACGTTTTCTATCCCTGGTAACCTGCCAGTTCTGCAAAACTTCAAGGGGATGGGTTGTTGGAACTCTAAGTTCTTACCTCCCTGACCATTTCTCCCTCAAGAACAAATCATCAGTAGCCTCACATGTGGGATGATTTTTACGACAGGCTGAGGGATGCCAATGAATTGGCGTGAACACCTCAGCCTCTCCCCATCTCAAGACTGAGCTGATGCCTGGGAAATCTAGGCTCTCGTAAAGGTCTCAGTCAGCTTTAACTCTGGAGAAGCAGGAACTTGCCCACTCTCTCTTGGCAACTGTGGACATCCAAAAAGCAGTGTCCTTTTTGGCTTGGTATCCAGATATGTCACAGGGTTCCCCGTACCCTAAAGCAAATTTCTTTTTTCTATCTCCATTCTGATATTCTCAGCCATCCTCCTGATGTAACTAGCCCAGTGGGTCTTTTCTGTATTGTGGCACACATTTAAAGATCAAAATTGTTAACTACCATGATGTAATAACAGCTCATGGTGCCCGTACAAGGATCCACAGTTGTCATTCTTGTGGTCACTTTCCAGCCGTTTCCTAGTTTGCAGCGTAGACCTCCATCTCCTTGAGTTATCATGAGGTGACCAAAGATACTGATCTATAGCTTGACTTTCTTTCTGCCTGGAATATTCTTCCCCCAGACACAGCCATGGCTTGCTCCCTCACTTCATTCGTAGCTCTGATCATTCCATTGAAAAAGCCTTCTCCAACCTCAGCAGCTAAAATAGCCCTCCTTCTCTACCCTTCACTTTCTATCGCCTTATCCTGTTTGATATCACATACATCTTCTTGATTCATTTATTTATTCGTCTGTCTCTTCTCCTCCATAATATAGGTAGAGCCCATGTGCCTAGAATGAGGCCTGGCACATAGTTGATGTTCAAAAAGTAATTGTTGAATGAATGAAATCTTTTTCCTTTGGTCAGGCTCTCATCTAGACCTCATAATGCAAAATTCTCTCATGCTCTGGTTAGCACACAATCATTTTGGTGCCAGCAGAGCACCAAATGACCCCCTTCTAGCCTGACTTCTCTCATCAAGCAGTACCCACATGAGTAGCCAACATGAGTGGCTCATCTCAGTTATCTGAGAGACATCATCATGACAGAAGATCAAGCCAACAGGATCTGTTTTTGGTCACATTCTCCCCTTAGCCTAGGCTGCTACCACCCACCTGTCACTTAATCAACTCTCATATAAAAACCTGATTCAGCACACACTAGTATTTAAAAAAATTACCTCTTAATTATATGAACATATATAGGTTTAGCCAAAAAGGAAGTAAGAATTATGTACGTATAACCTGGGGGAAGGCTAGCAGTGACTGCAGGAATTATGAGTTTCTGGACCTAGGGGTTCTGCCCTGGCTGACCACAAACCCACTCTAGATTGCAAAAGAAAACTGTCAGAGCCTTTGATTTAGTATGTAGGTTCTCAAGCAAAACAGTTATAAAACAAAATGGAACTTTATTCATTTTTGTGTTTACATGTTTAATGGTTGTGCTCCAAGCTGGGATTTTGCAATTTCAAACTGTATGAAAGAAGAGTTTACACACTGAGGTTATTTTTAGGGGGCATGTCAGCTAAGGAATAAATTTATGAACACTACTTAAATACACAAGGGGAGGGCTAGGGAGTGGCTTCTCAAAAAGATAAAAGAAATCAAAAAAAAAGTTAAGAGGACAGGGGAGGGGAAACTACCCAGAAATGACTGTTACACAATCAGTGTGAGAGAGTTCAAAAAATTTTTTGAAGAACAAAATTCGACTCAACTAAATTCTGCTATGTAACGGATACTCATATGTAGTGTTTACTCTGGGATTTCAGAGACCAAAAATCTCATGGTCTACCCAGTTACCTGTACCTGTCAGGGCTTAAGTTCCTCCTCTCCTGCTTCTTAGAGGTGACATTTTAACTCCACTGATAAATTAGCTCTTCTGGGAAAAAGAATAGCAAATTAATTGGGATAATATTTGGAATTTCCCACAGCTTACATTCGTGGACTGAAGAGTGTCAGATAATTAGTGACCAAGTCGTCCTGGTTTGTCCAAGACTTTCCAGTTTTAGCACTAAAATTCCCATGATCAGGGAAACTCCTTATTCCTGGGCAAACTGGGATGGTTATCATCCTTTCGGTATCTACTTGTAGGATGATGAGCCCCAAGTTATCAGATAAGACCCAGGACTGCTTCTGGGTTTTGTGAAGCCATTGCCTGATGTACCAAGAGCAGAACAAAGGACTCGGGGTCAGAGGACCTCGGCTGGATGGGGGAGTTTTGGGGTCTGGCAGATATGTTTTTGGCTCAGATCCTATTTTTCCCGTTTACTAGGCCTGTGACCTTTTGCAAACGACTTAACTCTCTTGACCCTCTGCTAATAGAGTTGCTGGTTGTAAGAATTAAACATGAAATGTGGAATGTACTCAGTGCTGTGACTAGTATTTAGTAACCACATATTTACTAAGCTGCGATATATGGTAGCTCAGCAGCAGCAGCATCCTTGAGGCCTTTAGAGTCAAAGGTTCAGGTTCTGGCTCTTTTGTTATCTATCACTGGGACCTTGACCAAGTCTTTTCACTCCCCTAAGCCTCCGTTTGCTTATCTGTAAAGTGAAGATAACTAAAGCAGCTGTCCTTGTCTCAGAGGATTATTGTAAAGTCAAGTGAGACCATGTAGGTTACGAGCAATGTAAACTGTAAAGCATGATTCCAATGCAAGGTTTTAAGATCTACTCCTGTGTAGGTTCTAAATAAGGGACCAGACTTCCTGAAACAAAATGGTTAACAGCAGTTATATTTATTAAAATGCCATCATCTGGCATGCTGAGTCTAGTCCTGGTTGTTTTACTTGAAGAAAAATAAAAGAAATCTGAAGAAGGTCTAAAGAAGGGCAACCAAAACAGCCAAGGGGTCAGAGGAGATGTAGGATGGCCAGCGACTCAGGTCTAAGAAATGATAAATGGCTTGAGGAGGTTAAGTCTGGAATTGTTTGCCAAGTCCCCACAAAGACAGGGAACATTCCTTGATTCTTAAAAGTGACAGGTTTTAGGGCATGTATAAGGAAGTGCTTCTCCTTAAGGCACTTATCAATCCACAGGGTTCATTAACCCAAGATTTAAAGCCTAGAAACATGGACCACCTCACAAAGTTCCAGCTATCTTACTGTGGACTTTTTATGCATGTGTTAATCAGTTAGTCTATATCCTTAACTCTGAGGTTCGTGCCAAAGAAAGCACTTTGATGACATCAGTTTCAGAGTATGCCCCAATCTTGAAACTCTTTCCTATCCCATCTTCCATGATATTGTACAGTGCTGTCCTAGTTGGGTTTTTTGCTTGAATGAATGAATAAAAGAAGAAATGATTATTAATATTCATTTGTTTGTTTGTCCGACTATTCATCTATCCCTCCATCCATTTCTAAAACAAGCTCTTATGATCCTGGCACTATGCTGGACACTGGACATAGAAAGATATATAAGACCTAGTAATTAAGAAGGCCCCCAGAGTCTAGTACAGTTTTCTCAGATTTGAACATATTAGTCCATCTGTTGTTGTAATCCTACTTGTTATTTTTAAAGATCTTGCTCTTAACATCACCTCTGTGAAGCATTCCATAAATTCCATATGCCAAATCACCAAAGACTCAATGGAACTCCCTAAACCTTTCATTTTTGGCAGTTACTCTCATACCTGGGTCTCTAGTTATAGACATTTGCATATACACATATTAGCGGCCATGCCCACTCAGAACTTGGGTGTAAGCTTCTTAAGTATAGGAATTGTTACTCATCTTTGTTTCTCATAGGTACTCGACCAAATTCCATAATGTCTCATTCCATAGCTAAGACTTGACTGGTCTTGATAGAATGATGTCATGTTCTTATCATTGCTAATATATCAGAGGTTAATATATTTAAAGTTTTCAAAGACAACAGAAATAATTTAAAGTAACATTATTATTAACTACTACCCAAAATTAGAAGTTTAAAAATCTGTGTGAATAATTATAACCACATCAAATAAACTTAATATATTAAGAAATTTGGCTCTAGCTATCTATTGGAGATGTGTGATATTTAAAAATGATCACAGTGCTTATTCAAAGGTATGTTATTTTAAACCACACTGCACGTGAAGCAATATTAGTGTTCAGGAGTCAGAAGTTCTGAAATTAAGAGCCCTGTTAAACTCTCAGAAGCAAGATAAACAGCCATATCAACCTAAGGAGCTGATATAGGACACATTAGAAGAGGTAACCATAGAAGGAAATTCTTATCAAGTTAAAAATGCGAGTCAGAAAATACTGTAGTGAATCAACGGAGATTTTTTAAAAATTGACTTCAGTATATATTCAAGTTATGAATAAGTTGCAGGGAAAGTATTACATATTCAAATGTGGGATGTATTTCAAGAGACAACAAAGTGCCAATGAATACAAACTTGAGATGACAAGTATAACTATATCACACAGTCAGTATGGTACAAGTTTATCCACACTATATTTATTGTACAAATCATTTTTTATAAACAAAATAATTAAGGATGAGTGACTAGTCTAACTAAATCATATTCCCTGAAGGATAAAACTGTACATTAACTTGAAAATTACATTCTGATAACTGCAAGCATTTGTCACTTCTGTTTTCCCTTCACGTAATGATACAAAAGTGAACCTTACAGAAACGAAGAAAACAAGAGGAAATTCACAAATGAACAAAATATGTGACTGAGATTAGTGGGATCATCAGTATCTTTGTTTTCTGCTCCCTCTTTAGCACACCACAGACTATATTTTTCATCTGCTGACATCTATGTGGCCCTGGGCAACCAGTCTGGTCAATGGCATGTAGGTAGAAATTATGTGTGCCCCTTTCAGTCCTGACCCCTGAAACTTCCCTTGAAACCCTCTTCACTTCTCTTTCCCCATTTGCTGAGGGGTGCAGAGGGTCCACTGTAAAAGTCTGAGGCTTGAGAAGATGGCAGCAAAGATGCAAAGAGCTTGGATCCTTGAATGACTCTGTGGAATAGAGCACCCTTAGCCCTCACACTGTGTCATGAGCAAGAAACAAATCTTTTCTTTTTTTAAAGATATATCTATAATATTTATTAAGGTATAATTTTATACAGTAAAAAGCACAGATCTTATATGTTCAATTAGGCAAGAACAACAAACAAATCTTTAGTGCTCCTCATATATTTCTGTGCCTATGATGGTTTGTGATATTTAAATTCAAGATATAAATATCTCTGTTAAATACTTTACCAAGTTACTTCACTGTCTTATATTTTTAAATTTTTCTAATGTTTATCTACATAGCACCCTGAATGTTGAATAAACTTCGGGAAATTGGCTTTTAGTGAAAATAATCTACTACAGGCCCTTTTTAGAAAGAAAATATTACCTGTAAGGACCAAAACATGAACTGATAAATTAAAATGAAACCCCAAACAAATCTTTGGCATCAACTCCAAAACCTTTTTGATTGATAGAGAATAATTCCCTTATGAACTATGCTGGAGTTGACACATCATCTTTTTGTCCTGGAGTATGCCTATGAAAAGACAAAAAACAGATTTAAAAAACAAGAGCATAGTGAAAAGTTGAGGGTGATGAAGGGCTATTTCACTTGTTAAAGTGTGAACTATGTGCTGGCAGCTACTTGAAAACATAATTTATTTTCATAAGTCTAACAATGCATTTCATCACTGTACTATTTTTATTGAAACTGTTCTGTAAAGAATTTTAATGATGAAAAGTAAACATTTTTACCCTATTGAGATTTCTAACAGTGAAGTTTATCTTTCTTGCTATAATTTATTATGTATATATCATGTATTCCTTAGCTCTATGACTTCAAGAGTGGGCATGGTAGGCTATTTTTCATTAAAGCTAGTATCACACAGAAATGCTGACCCTTAACTGATGGGTTTATTAAGTGGCAACAGGTCCTATTAGCAGGAAGTTAGCGTACTTCACCATTAAATCATAGGTCTCCTTAAAATTGTTGACCTCTTTGCTTCAAATTAGGGCACAGATAATAAGTGCAAATTAATACCCAAAGTAGTTCACATGTAATATTTATGGGCTGATAATATGCTAGAGCTGTCAAAGTAGATATATATTCACTAAGAGTCATACCAATTAGCATAGACCCATAAGCCTAGGGCACAAAGGACTCTAGTGAGGGGCTAGTTCACACAAGCAGGAATAGAAACCTGAATAAAAATTCCAACATTGACTCGGGGGCCCACCATTATTGTCCATCTCTCGTTAGTGAGGCTGGTGGCTTCTACGTTATCAGTGCAGTGGCGACCGTGAAAAGGTTGGTCCCAAACAGGAAAATGACTGTGAAATGAAATTCCTTCTGTTTTCCAGGCAGCATTTGTAAACTGTGTGACCCAGGATCGCCATTTTTTTTTTTTTTTTTTTCTGTAGCACTATCTTAGGGAATAAATGATAGGATACTCACAGCTATTACTAGAGTTCCCCCACCACACACACACACCCCCTCTACCAGTACATCTTTGGTGAAACCAACAAACTTAATTAGGGACTTTGAAGACCCCCTAGTGCATAAGCTATCAGGAGAAACAGGACACTCATAGAAGGTAGAACAAGCCATGGACCATGGTGCAGTCAGGATCTCTGGTTTACTCCTGAAATTAGTGGAAGTTGGGCAAAGGAGCCACATTTCAAGTCATCGAGATTACTTGCTGAATGGATGGTCTTATATATAGGTGAATTCCTGTTCTGGAGAACTTTGAAAAAGTTCCTTAAAAGATTTGTTCCCAAAAGACCTGCTTGAAAGCATACGTACAAGGCCCAATAAGGACCTTACTCTGCGCTGTCCTCTAGGGCAGTGCTCCCTAAACCTTTCCACATCACGGCACACATGGAAAATGATAGCATTTGTATGGGATACTTGGGGAAACAGGAATTTGGAATCCTGGGTGAGGAGGGGGTGACAGGCGAACTTAAGGTTGATAAGATGGATTTCCCAGCACGTAGTTTGGAAGCTCTGTTCCAGAGAAGATGAATGAGTAATACTGAGTGAGGGCCTAGTGAGAGTTCTAGAATCTATTAAGTAATAATAACAGTAATAGAAATAGCTATCATTCATCGAATACTAACCATGTGCCAGCCACTGTACCCAATGCATTAGGTGCACTATTTTCTTTGTTACATTCAAAAAATTAAAGAAATTTAATAATGAGTAAATAAATAGTGAATACAAAAAAGAAAAGTATAAAAAGAGCCAAATGGAAATTTTAGAGATGAAAAATATGTTCGCTAATGTGAAAAATACATTGCATAGACTCACAGATTTGGGTTGGCAGAGAAAAAAAGTCAATGAATATAAAAATGAATAGAAATCATTCAATCAAAAAACAGAGCAAGACAGACGGAAGAAAAATAAATAGAGCCTTGAAGACCTGTGGGTCAATATCAAACATTGCAAAATACATGTAATTAAAATCCCAGAAGAACAGGGGAACGATCAGAAAGTAATTAAGGAAAAAATGGCTCAAATCTACCCAAATTTTGTGAAAAACATTAATTTACAAATCCAATAAATTCCATAAACCTAAAGTAGGACAGACCAAACGAAATACACCTGGACATATGAGTCAAGTTTTTGAAAGCCAAAGATAAAGAGAAAACCTTGAAAGCAGCAAGATAAAAATGACTCAGCACATAGAGGGAAACAATGATATGAACAATGACTATCTTCTCATCAGAAACAATGAAGACCACAGATATTGGAATGGCATAGTCAAAGTGCTGAAAGAATAAAGCCCTGTCAGTCAAGAATTCTCTTTCCAGGGAAATGATTATTTCAATATGGGGGTGAAATAAAGCCATTTACAGGTAAACAAAAACTCAGCTAATTGCTAATGGACCTGTGCTACAAGAAATGCTTCTTTAAAAAGCCCTTCAGACTAAAGGGAAGTGAAACAAAAAGGTTACTCAGATTCAGAGAAAGGAATGAAGAGCACTGGAAATGTGGAAATACAGGTATATGTGGTATGTGTATATGTACATATATGTGCGTGTATATACACAAATACACATACACATATGCATACATACATTTATTTCTACTCTCACAATTTTTTCTTTCCTTTCTGAACTTCTTTAAAACATATATATAACTTTTTAAAGCAAAAATAATAAAATTGTGTTATTGGGTTTAAAACTTATATACATGAAGTATATATGACATAATAGCAAAAAAGAATGGATGTATAGATCTTTATCAATGTAAAGTTCCTATATTTTATGTTAAAAAAGTCAGTATTAACATGAAATAGGTTGTTAGCGTTAAAAAATGCCTACCGTAACAGTAAAGAAATAGAGCTACAAATTTAATAGAGAAATTAAAATGTCATACAAAAATGCTTATTTTACAGAAAGACCAAAGCACAGATAACATCACTGAATTGAATAGAAAAAGGTGATGAGAAACAGAAAATAATAAAATAGAGAACTAAATTCAATTATATAAAAAATTATGAATTAAACACTCCAGTCAATAGGCAGAGATTGTTAGATGAGATTAAAAAAGCAATATACAGACACTTTAAAGTCAAAAACAGATGGGTTGAAAGTTAAAAGATGGAGGAAGTATACCAACAATAAATATACGATAGCTGTAGTACACAAAATAGACTTAAAGGCAAATAAAATTACAGGAAACAAAGAGGTACATTCCATGTTTTTCAAAGGGTCAATATACAGCAGGTAGACATAACAATTATAAATGCATATGTATCTAACAACAGAGCTTCAAAATACATGGAGCAAAAACTGCTAGAATTAAAGGAGAAAGACAAGTCAACACTTACAGGAGATCAACACTCTCCCCTCAGTAACTGATAGAACAAGTAGAGGGGAAAAAAATCAATGAGAATAGAGAAAACCTGAAAAATAGCAACAAACCTGACATGTATAGAACCTTCCATAAAAGCAAGAGTGGAATATGCATTCGTGAAGTGCACATGGGATATTCACCAGGATAACCAAATGTTAGGCCAGAGAAAACTTCATAAATTTCAAAGAACCAAAGTCATACAGAATTTATTCTCCAGTCACAATGGAATTAAATTAGAAACCAATAAATTACAGGGAGAATTAGGAAATAATCTTGAACTGAATGGAAATAAAAAAACAATATATTAAAGTGTGTTGCATGAACCTAAAACAGTGCTTAGAAGGAAGTTAATAACTTGAAATGTTTATGTTGGAAAGGAAGAATGGTTTCAAACAAATAGTCAAAGACTCCACCTTAAGGAATTTAATAAACAAGAACAAATTTGATCCAAACTAAATAGAAAAAAAAAAATCACAAAGTTAAAAGCAATGAAAATGAAAGATATAAATGAAGTCAGCGAAAAAAGTTGCTTTCTTGAGAAAAAAAATCAATAGATAAAGTGATCAAGAAAAAATATGTATACATTACCAGTATCAGGAATAAAAGGGAGGATATCACTACAGATTCTATAGACATTAAGAGGCTAATAAAAGAACATTATGAATAACTTTATGCCAACAAATCTGACAATCCAGAGGAAAGGGAAAATGCCTCAGAAGACCAAAATTACCAAAACTACAAGAAGAAACAGAAATTTTGAATACACTTTTATCAAATAAAGAGTTAAATTAGTAAGTTAAACTCCCTTATAAAGAAAGGCCAAAGCACAGATAACATCACTGAATTGAAATATTTAAGAAAAATAATATAAATATTAAATAAACTCTTTCACAAAACAGAAAAGAAAAGGACACTCTCCAACACATTTATGAGGTGAATATTATCTGGATATGAAAGCGAGACAAAAACATGAAAGAATAAAGAAACAATAGCCAAATAGCTCCCCCAAAGACATTTTAAATGTTAGCAAGTCAAATAATATTTGAAAGGATATTACATGACAAAACAGGGTTTATTCTAGAACTAAAAGGTTGTCTTAATAGTAAAAAAAAAAATCGATAAAGGAATAGATTATATTAATGAAGGAAAATAATCATATGATCACACAATAGGTGAGAAAACTCATTTGACAAAATTAACATCCATTCCTGATAGAAAAAAAAAATCTTAGCAAACTAGTAATAGATGGGAATTAGCCTTACAAAGAGCATCTATAAACATCCATTTATGATTAAATAAAACCTCTCAACAAAGTGGGTATAGAGGGAATGTACTTCAACATAATAAAGGCCATATATGACAAGTACATAGCTAACATCATACTCAACAGTGAAGCACTGAAAGTGTTTCATCTAAGATCAGGAACAAGCCAAGATGCCCACTCTCATCCTTTTATTCAACATAGTACTGGATGTTCTAGCCAGAGCAATCAGGCAAGAAGAAAAAATCATCCAAATCGGAAAGGAAGAAGTAAAACTGTCACTATTTACAGATGACATATTATATCTGGAAAACCCTAAAGACTCTATCAAAAAATTATTAGAATAAACAAATTCAGCAAAGTTGTAGGATACAAAATATACAAATATCTGTTGCATTTCTATACAATGATAATGAACTAGCAGAAAGAGAAATTTAAAATCCCATTTACAATTGCATTAAAAAATGCTTAGGAATAAATTTAACCAAGGAGGTGAAAATTCTGTACACTGAAAACTATAAGACATTGAGGAAAGAAACTGAAGTTGACACAAATAAGTGGATATTCTGTGCTCATGGATTGGAAGAATACTGCTGAAATGTCCATGCTATTCAAAGTAATCCTAAGATTTAATGCAATCCCTATTAAAATTCCAATTGCATTTTTCACAGAACTAGAACAAACAATCCTAAACTTTTATGAGACCACAAAGGACCCTGAATAACCAAGACAATCTTAAGAACAAAGCTGAAGGCTGATTTCAAATTATATTACAAAGTTAAAGTAATCAAAACAGAATAGAATTGGCATAAAAACAGACACATAGATCAAGGAACAGAAGAGAGAGCTCAGAAATAACTTACATGGTCAATTAATTTATGACAAAGGCACTAAGAATATACAATGGGGAAAGACAGTCTCTTAATAAATGGTGTTGGGAAAACTGGACAGCTACATGCAAAAGAATGAAACTGGACTCCTCTCTTACACTACACACAAATGTCAACTCAAAATGGATTAAAGACTCAAATGTAAGACCTGAAACCATAAAATTCCTAGAAGAAAACAGGCAGTAAGCTCCTTGACATTGGCCTTGGCAATGATTTTTTTGGATTTGACACCACAGGCAAAGGCAACAAAAGCAAAAATAAACAAGTGAGACTATATCAAACTGAAAAGCTCCTGCATAGCAAAGGAAACCATGAACAAAATGAAAAGGCAATTTACTTAAAGGGAAAAAAAATTTGCAAATCATATACCTAGTAAGCGGTTAGTATACAAAATAGAAAAAGAACTCATATAACTCAATAGCAAAAACACAAACAATACAATTTAAAAATGGGCAGAGGATCTGAGTAGATTTTTTTTTTTTTACAAAGAAGACATACAGATGGCCAAGAGGTATATGAAAAGGTGCTCAACATCACTAATTATCAGGAAAATTCTATTGAACACCTTGATGGGATATCACCTCACACCTGTTAGAATGGCTATCACCAAAAATACAAGCAATAAGAAGTGTTTGCAAGGATGTGGAGATAAGAGAACCCTTGTGTACTGTTGGTGGGAATGTAAATTGGTGCAGCCACTATGGAAAACAATATGGAGGTTCCTCAAAAAACTAAAAATAGAACTACCACATGAGCCAGCAATTCCACTTCTGGGTGTTTATCCGAAGAAAAACACTAACTCAAAAAGATATATACACCCCCATGTTCACTGCAGCATTAATTACAATAGCGAAGATATGGAAACAACCTATGTATCCATTGATGGATGAATGGATAAAGAAAATGAATGGATTTCACACACACACACACACACGAATATTACTCAGCCATAAAAAAGGAAATTTTGCCATTTGCAATAACATGGATGGACCTTGAGAGCATTATGCTAAGTTAAGTAAGTCAGACAGAGGAAGACAAATACTGTATGATATCACTTATATGGGGAGTCCAAACAAAACAAAACAATACCAAAACCAATAATATGAGCTCATAGATACAGAGAACAGATTGGAGGTCACCAGAGGGGTCAAAAAATTGCAGTAATAAAATAAATACATCACTGGGATGTAATGTACAGCATGGTGACTCTAGTTAATGATACTGCATTGCATATTTGAGAGTTGGAAAGAAAGTATATCTTAAAAGTTCTGATCAAAAGAAAAAATTTTGTAGCAATGTATGGTGATGGATTTTAACTAGACTTATTGTGGTGATTCCACAATCTATACAACTATTGAATCATTATATTGTATACCTGAATCTAGTATGATGTATGTCAATTATACCTCATTAAAAAGAACAGAATAAATCTCTCACATTTGCATACTTAGAAAACTTTGTAGTAGAATTTTCTACCATGCTAACAAATATCTCAAATGAAGACTTGTGAATTTGAAGCCCATTAAAATATTTCAAAATTTATAAAGAGCATCTATGAAAAACTTAGAGCTAATATGATACTTGAAAGACAGATTGCTTTCCTGCTAACATCAAGGAAAGGATGTTTTCTCCCACTACTTGTATTCAACGTTTTATTGGAGGTTCTAGCTGTTGAAATGGGGCAAGAAAAAAATATAAAAGACATACAAGTTGGAAAGGAATAACTATTTATTCAGAGATGACATGACTGTACAAGTAGATATCCTAAAGAATTTACATAAAACCTACTAGAACTCATAAGTGAATTTAGTAGGGCCATAAGGTACATTGAGTAATGGCCCCCAAAGATATCCAGGTTCTAATATCTGGAACCTGTGAATTTTACTTTATATCTGCAAAGTCTCTTGTGCTATATGATTAAGTTAAGGACCTTGAGATGGAAAGATTGTTCTGGATTATCTGTCTAGGTGGGTCCTAACTATAATCACAGGTGTCCTTATAAGAGAAAGGCATAGGGAGGTTTGACTACAGAAGAGGTGAAGGTGACATGGTGATGAAAGCAGTCTTTGAAGATGAAGGAAAAGGCCATATGCCAAGGAGACAGGTGGCCACTAAAAGCTGAAAAAGGCAAAGAAAGTTTTTCCTTCACAGCCTTCAGAAGGAACCAGGTCTGCTAACACCTTGACTTTAGCCCAGTGAAACTGAATTCTGACTTCTGTTCTCCAAAACTGTTGAGAATAGATTTGTGTTGTTTTAAGCTACTAAATCTATGATTTGTTACAGCATCAATAGAAAATTGACATAGAGATCAATATAAAAATTAAATTTCTATATACTAGCAATGAAAATTCAAAAAAATGAAAGATAATTCCATTCATAACAGCATCAAAGACAGACTCAGGAATAAACAGATTATGTATAAAATCTCATAGAAAACTGTAAAATATCACTGAGAGAAGTTTAATAGGACATAAACAAATGGAGATATGTACCATGTTCATGGGTTGGAAAACTTAGGATGGCAACTTTCCCCAAGTCGATGTATAGGTTCAGTGCAATTCCAGTCAAAATCTACAACACCTACAGATTTTTGAGAAATTGACAACATCTACAACACCAAAACAATTTTTTTTTAAAGAGGAGAAAAGTCAGATGACTTATACTACCTGATTTCAAGACTTAATAGAAAATCGTGTAATCAAATAGCATGGTATTGGCATAGGAATAGAAACCTAGATCAATGAAGAGAATAGAGAAGCTAAAAAGAGACCCACATTTATATGGTCAATGAATTTTTCAACAGAGAGGCCAAGTAATTTGAGAGTGAAAAAAATATTTTCAATAAACTGCTAGAATAATTGGCTATCCACATGCAAGAAATGAACCTTGACTCTTAACCTTGTACTATACCCCAAATTTAAGTCAAAATGGATCATAAATCTAAATGTGAGAATTTTAAAACTATAAAACCTCTAGAAGAAAACCTAGGAAAAAAATTTTTCTGACTGTGGTTTTCTTAGATTTGACACCAATAACATTTTCTTTTCTGACTTGTGCTTATTGTGTCCTAGAAGAAAGAAATTGATAAATCAGATGCCATCAAAATTAAGAACTAGCTTTTTGAGATAACTATCAAGGAAATAAAAACAGAAGCTACAGACTGGGAGAAAATACTCACAAAACATATCTAACCAAAGATTTGTTTCCAAAATATATAAAGAGCTCTTAAAACTCACAGTAAGATGACAAAAGAAACCTTAATTTTAAATTGGGCAAAATATTTGAACAGACCTTATACAATAGATATGTATTTTTAAAAATTCTTTTATGAACACATCATAAGAGAGGTTATGTAATTTGGGTGAAAACTCTACAGTAGAATATAAATGAATTGTTAGCAAGGCACAAAACTCAGTATAATTGATCATTAGGAAAATGAAAATTAAACCCACATTGAGAAACCACTACAAGCCCACAAGAATAGCTAATGTTAAAGACTGACAATACCAAGTGTTGGTGATGATGCAAAGCAACTGAAACCCTCATGCCCTGCTGATGGGAATGCAAGATGGTACAGCTACTTTGAGCAGTTTGACTGCAAATTATAACATTAAACATAACATAACATGGCCCAACAGTTCTACTTCTAGGTATTTACCCAAGAGAAATAAAAACCTATGTCCAGAGGAATATTTTTATGATTATTTATAGCAGCATTATTCATAATAGCAAAAAAATAGAAACAACGCAAATGTCCATCAACTGATAAAGAGATAAAAAATGTATTTATACAATGGAACACTAGTCAGCAATAAAAGGGATGAACTACTGATACAAGCTACAAACAAAATGAATGAACCACAAGACATCATACCAAGTGAAAGATAATAAACATAAAAGACTATATACTGTGTATTTCCATTTATATGATATTCTGGAAAAGGCAAAACTATTATTACAGAAAGCATACAAGAGGTTTCTAGGACCAAGAGTAGGGCTAGGGATTGACAAAAAAAAAAAAAAAGAGGTCCTATGGTACTTTATGGGGTGATGGATTTTCTAAAAATTTTCTAAATTTTTCTAGAACTAGATTCTGGTGGCTGTTGTCCAACTAATGACATTTACTAAGCTCACTAAATTGTATACTTGAGTGATTTTATGGAATGTAAATTATACCTCAATAAACCTGTTAATGAAACTCACACAATTTTATGAGATAGATATTACTCCCATTGTAAAACAGAAAACAGTCTCAGAGAGATTGGGTGTCAAGAGATTTTTGCTACTGTCAGAGGCAGTGTTTTCTCATGAGGAAAACAAGGCACAAGAGGAGGGTTAAAGTTCCAGCTTTGCCACTTAATAGTCATAAGACCTTAAGCAAGCCATTCAACTTTTCAGCTTTAGTTCCTTAATCTATGAAAATGCCTTAAAGACAAACTACCTTCCTTATTATTTTGTGTTTTGAATGAGATAAATGACATAAAGGACCAGACCCTTAGTAGAGCCTCAATGAAAGTAAACTCCCTTCCCTTTCCCCTCTTGAGGGGAAAAAAAAAAAAAATCACTCAGTCTCCTGTTTAATAATCAGAAAGATTTAGATTACTTTTTAAAAAAATGGTATTTACTGAGGGAAAAACAGGAATTTTTCATTAGGAGCCCTCTTGGACATTAGAGTTAGCTGACCCTCAAATTCTACCCAGGTTCTTGCAGTCATGGAAAAAAACATACATGAAACTCATTTTACTGTATAATTCTTTCCTTCCCGTTTCACTTCTATGAAGTCTGACATATAAAACTACCATCACTTCACGTAAGTTTCAATAAAAATCAAAATACATTATGTATGTGTGTGTAACTCACATGAACATGAAAGAACAGTATTTGAACCATAGCTTTTTGGTAGGAAGTAAATGAACGTTTGAAACCATATACTAAGATGGAGTCTTAAATGACAGTTTCAGAAATAGCAGCTGTTCATTCAATTAGGTTCAGCAAATGATAGCCTGGTTGAAGTCACTAAATGGAAAATCTTACGAGTTCTCAAAGAGCCCAAAGTATTTTATCATTTAATATTATTTAACTAGATAGTAATGAATGTCTTCCCTCTTCATTATGCGTGTCCATGGGGGGTTCCCATACTTGATTGTACATAAAAAAAAGACCCTCCACACCAGAAATTACAATTTCATAGGACAGATGTAATAAGTATTTAAAAAAATAACCTCTGGTGATCCTGGTGCAGATTATTCTGAATCATACTTAATTTATATGTACCTACTTCTCAAGGTCTTTCTCCCTCAGGACAATTTTTCGTGATAATTCTAGTTCAGGGTTCCCAAGTGTGCTCTTAGGATATTAACTGGTATTATAAAGTAGGATTTATGACTAAGTAAGTTTGAGAATACACTCTGAGAAATACTCATTAAGTTTATAATAATCTACTTTTATACTTGCTGTTAGAATCAACTAGCACATATCAATGTTTCCTTATTCTGTGTCAATACTAATTCACTTTTTCTTGTTTTATTCCGTTTCAGGTATAGATCTCCTCACTAAAACCTGTAAGATCCTTGAGACAGGTGTATATTTTGTAAGTTCTTTGTGTCACACAAGGTGAACATGATAACTGATACTATCTAGGAAAGCAAAGACGCTGATACACAGACTGTGTAGCTAAATGATATCATGATGGAATTAGTTAGAAATGGCAAGAATGGCGCCTAGAAGTTCTATTACTACATTCCAGGTCTGGTTCCTTTTTCTTTCCTGAATATGGCTTCAAAGAAGTTTCCAGAGGAAACCATACATTTGAAAGACCATACGCTTATGGCCGGCCACTCCACAGAAGGTAAGCAACGTAATCTACTATATAGTTGACAGTAAAGAGAGAAAGACCTGGAAGAATGGCAATGGTAGCAACCATGACATTGTTGGAGTAACTTTTCCCAAATGCTATATCATTACGGCTTCTGGGCACTTGTAGCCATACAAAGGCAATGAAAAAGGGGTTAAGTAGAAAAACAGACAAGGTAATTAATTCACTAACTAACAATTTTTAAGTCCAAGCAGACTTGTGCCTAAAAATTGAAGTCATATTCATATTAACTGAGATGGACGAGCTTCGGAGATTAGAGAGTCCTCGAAAATTGTATGTAAAATTTTGTGTCTATTTCCATTTTGGAGGAGCAGGTACGTAATATTCATCAGAATCATAAAAGGATTCACAACTCAGAAGGCGTTTCTCTCTCTCCGGTATAAAGATTTTATTTTGGCTAATACAACCATGAGGCTTACCAAACCAGGGTTTTTCTTATGTGTTTCTCCAGACAGTTTTTTAAGTTCATTTAAAACATACACGCTAATAGAGTAGTTCTAATAGAGAGGCACTATTTACAGACCTGAAGCTGTGATGTCTTTGCTGGTCTCTGGAGCCAGATGTTTATTTATTTACTGAAAGAGGCTCACTGAATAATCTTGGTTACAAAGTTGAAGAGCACACATTCTCTTAGTTTTATAAATACCAGAGAGTTTATAGACGCTGAAAGAAAAGACACTATTTCTGGTAACTGACCTCAAGCTGTATTTGCTAAGCTAATATAAACTATTGCTCTCAATGAATATAACCATTTTCTCCAGCAATCATTGGGTGGCAATTCCCCCTGGACAATTAAAGTCTTCCTCAGTTCTTAGGTGAGCAAAAGATCTGCAAGTCAACGGGTGTTGTAATTCTTTTGGTATTTTTTCAGAGACAAAGGAATCAGATCTACAATTCCAAGTTTAAAACATTGTGGTATCATCAACAAATGTATGGGTAAAGTGGAGCAATTTTGCCCTAAGGACGATTTTTATAGCCTGGGTCTTCCGCCTTCACCTTTCCTTCTAGTGATTCATGATGGGGTTTACTTTTATGCTATGAAACATCAACAAGTAAATGTACTGACAAAAGAAAATGTAAAATAATTTGGCTTCAAGGGAGTCGCATTTTATATATCATTATCTGGGAAGAAAAACATTCCAGAATTGGCAGGTGAATTTTGGTGGATCCAGTAAAAACATGCTAGTATTCAAATGTAAAATTCTGACCACCCCTCCCCATTAATCATAGATTTGTGATGACTTATTTCCATATGCTCCAACTAACCTTTATGCCAGGAACACATAAAGACAAGCCAATGGCTGGGAATATACATATGTTCTATGACAATAGAATATTGTACACATATTAATTAGTGCCTATGGAAACAGTTATTTTTTCACTTAGGTACAGAACATATCCCAGGGTAATATCAGAGGAAACATGGTACAGTGGAGAGCATACAGACTTTGAATTAGACAGGGTCATTCATTTATTCCTCATTTATATATTCCTCGTGGGCCCATTTGGTGCTAGGGAATGAAACATGAAACTCAGGGACACAGTCCCTGCTCCTGGAATTTAATAGCTTCCCTTCTGAGGATGCTACTTATGTACCAAGTATTTACTTTGCTGGGCCTCAGTTACCCCATCTGTAAAAGGAAATAATAATATTCATTTCTCAGAGTGCCGTGAAGAGTACGCTTGACAAAGTATCTGGTTCAATATCTAACAGGTAATATTTTAAATCTGAATTATTATTAGACAGCTACTTAATTTTGAAGGGATAGACACGCCATGACTGTGAAACAGTGGCAGATCAGAGAACATATTTCACGTTCTTTGAAGAACAAAGGGTGCAACGGCCCTACCGATGGTTTCATGAAAGTGTTTATAGTCCAGTGATTATTTTCTTTTGCTAAACTGCATCTAACCTCAGAGGCCTTACACATAGCAAGAGAAATGCAAAAGCACTGAAAGGTTTATACAGATCAAAACTTCAACTTAGGAATGTGCGAAACTGTGGCTAGAACCAAATTCAGGGGCGGTGAGCAAGAGAAGTTTTTCCTGGGAAGAACCTTAACTCCCTGTTAAGAGCAGAATTGCAGCAACTGTAACTGAAGACCCAACTCGGTGGCTCCCAAGCTTCTTCAGCACTTAAAGACCTCTTTTTCCTCCCTCTTTCATGAACCTCAGGTTTGGAAAGATCATGTCTGCCGTGCATTGGAGAATGCAGGCACACAGTAAACCCTGCATAAGTGTTCTCGATTATTAGTACAACTGCTACTATAGTGAGTTATTAAATAATTTCTCCATTGTTTAGTAAAAGAATATTTTATATAACATTTCTCATCATGAGGACACAAGGAGCATTACCACGATGCTAATACCATTTTTGCCAAAAACCAAAGAAGCTCAAGGTCCTAATGACCTTGTGCAGCTTCACCATGGTAAATAAACAAAGGCCTTTAGGAAATACTGGAGCAGTTGAACATCCAGAAGCCCTGTCTGTATGCTTATGGGTCCAGGAAACCCAAGTTCAGAACCACTGGGTTTATTTGAAAGGTTCCTTTCCTTTCTGAAAAACATTTTAAATAGTCTCATATGAACCGTAAGTTAAAGAGATGTAGTCATTGATCATCACTCTTTTCTTAAGAATATAAAAATGATGAATGTGTGCTCTTTCTCATGGATTCTTTTTGGAGCCTGGGCCACAGACAGCCCCATCTATGCACTTTATCTATAGGGCTGGGCCCCAAGCATTTGGTTTGAATTACTTGAATCTATATGCCTGACCCTGGCTGGCTGAAACATGGCCAAACAGACACCAAATTCTTTCTGCCTAGAATTTAGGATTTCAACTGTGATACACAGAGACTGCAAAGAAAGATCAAATGAACACAAAGCTCTGAAAGAATGGTCCCTGAACATGCCTCAAAGTCCCCCGAGCCTTGCCTGAATCCTTGCAACAAATTTCCCATTTCGGTCTAAAGTAGCTCAAATTGGCTTCTGTTACTCGCAAACAATAAACCCTTAAACAATATGCAATTCAAATGCTAATTTGTTAGAAAACCCAGACTACCTATGATAAATAATACAGAAAATATCAGATTCATCAGGGCCTCTGTGAAGAATTTGAAACAAACTTATTATAAGTACCAGCACTCATTTCCAGGGCCCCCGGATACAGGAGCAGGTGCTGTGCTTGGGCTGGTGATAACACTCAGATAAATACAATTTGTGGAACTGGGTACCATCTCTCCTCCTCAGTATCTATTTGCATCAGCTCACTGACACAAGTCTAAGAAGGCTCCAGGTTTGCAGCAGGGGGATCCAAACCCTGTCTCCAACAGTGGTGTGTGTGTGCACGTGCGTGCGCACCCTCGTCTGAAAGACAGGTGAATCCACAGATTCGCCATTTCTCAAAGAGGGGTGTCAGGTCCTGTGGGAGAGATTCAGGGGAAAGGGAGAGGGTGTCTGGTGAGTCAGTCAGCGGTGAGTCTTGAATAGCCCGTGGGAAGTGGCAGCTGAATGAAAGACAGTCTGGCAGTACCGCAGTCAACACCTCGGTGGCACGGTTTCCCCAAGGAGAAACAGTGGTGGACAGATTCACCAAGCCGTGTAATAGTTTGGAGTCCAAGCTGACCTGCATTGCGATGGATCCCAGACCTCATAAGAGGAAGGATCTCTCTTGCTTTCTCCCCCTCCCTTTTCCCCTACCTCTGCATCCCACACCCAGGTCATCTGGCTTGGTGAGCATGCAGCAACCCACACTGATATGCACACTTGGGCTACTATCTGGAGTTGCTGGAATGGAAGTGAATCCCGGCTCAACCTGCGTGGAGCTGCCTCAGCTGCAGGGGACAGTGTCATCCCAAGGCCAAGGCAGGGACACAGCGGGGGCAGAGCTCCCTTACCCAGGCCTTGGTACAACTTAGGTAGAGAGAAACAGTGCAGCTGGACGACTGAGGCTGCAACCTCATGTCCCGAAGGGCCCGGCAGCGTCAGGACAGCCATTGGTCCAGTTTGCGGACACACATTCACACACCCTCAGTGCACAGCCAGCTCTGTCAGGGCAGCGGCAGGAGGAGTTCTGTCAGGGAAAGTGATCAGCCAAGCTCATGAATCAACACAGCTTCCCGTGCTACACAAAGCACAGAGACACACAGAACACATTGCAATTGTCTGTGGATTCGCCACAGGGTAGGACCTTCTCTCTCACACAAGCAGCAGGTTAAAGATCCACTGAGATCTGTTTTGGGAAACTTAAACCGGGAGCATGAACCCTCATGAGGGCTACGCAAGTTCCTTCTAGAAGGCCAGAGAGAGGGCCCACGCTTGTGGTCACTGAAGTGGAGAGGTTAGGAACTCGGAAAGCCTTCTCCCCCAAAAGTAGACTCATTTTAGAGACTAGCTCCTGCTCTAGGGACAACTCCTATTTCACCAGCCATGCTGGTTATTTTAACAGACAAAATATAGTTACTTCAAGTTTTGTCTTGGTAAATGAGTAAAGCCTGAATAGAGAAGCTGGTTAGGTAGCTTGTCTTCAGCTGACTCTTAGCCATGTCATTTCCTCATTTCAAATTTTTATGGGGGACCCTTACAAGTCATTTACTTCTCATGGCTCTGCTTTTCAAAAAGGAGAGAGAAAGACTTTCCCTGCTCTAGCAATTAAGCCCGGTGGAACCTAACGTACACATTCTGGGTAACAAGAAGTAGACAGTAAGTGCCCTGGGAAGTTTATAGGCAGCCTGGGAATAGTTCATCCATTGTTTCTAAGTCAGCCGGATTGATTGATTGATTTATAGTTTTAAAATGCTTTATTGCTAAAAAATCCTAATCACCATCTGAGCCTTCACTGAGTCATAATCTTTTTCCAACAGTAACATCAAAGATCACTGATCACAGAGCACAATAGCAAATATAATAATAATGAAAAAGCTTAAAATGTTGCAATAATTTCGAAAATGTGACACAGAGACACGAAGTGAGCAGGTGCTGTTGGGAAAATGGCGCCAATAGACTTGCTCACCGCAGGGCTGCCACAGACCTTCTACGTGTAAAAAACCCAGTGCCTGCGAAGCACGATAGAGCCATTAAATGCAATAAAATGAAGTCTGCCTGTATTTACCCAAGAGAAATGAAAATGTGCACAATAAGAGCTGAATAAGAATATCCATATCAGCTTTGTTCCTAATAGCCAAAAACTAGAAATGACCCAAATGTCCTTCAACAGGTGAGGGGATAAAAAATGGAGTTATAATCATACCACAGAAGTTACCCAGCAATAAAGAGGAATGAATTACTGATACATGCAACGACACAAATGAGCCTCAAAGACATGCTGCTGAAAAAAGCCAGATACAAAAGAATACATCCTGGGCTTCCTGGTGGCGCAGTGGTTGAGAGTCCGCCTGCCGATGCAGGGGCTCCGGGAAGATCCCACGTGCCGCGGAGCGACTGGGCCCGTGAGCCATGGCCGCTGAGCCTGCGCGTCCGGAGCCTGTGCTCCGCAACGGGAGAGGCCACAGCAGTACCGCAAAAACAAACAAACAAACAAACAAAAACCATCCTGCACAGTTTGATTTATATGGAGTTCTACAACAGGCAAAATTAATCTGTGTTGAAAGAAATCAGAGAAATATTTTCCTGAGAGTCAGGAGGAAATGGGTGGGGGAAGGGTGGACTGGATGCAGGTAGAATGTTTTGGGGGTGATGGAAATGTTCTGTGTCTTGACAGAGATGTGGTCACCCAGATTTATAACTGCAGTTTCCATCATAGGCATTTGACACAATGAGGATTTCTAAAGTGCTTCCCAGTCTCCAAGTGGTTTCATCCAGTTTTTAATTTGAAGAGAAGATTGATTTTACCGTATACTAGCTAGTGGAAAGTTACTTTAGTTTTCTATATTAAATTAACTTCTGTTTGTATTTCTGGTTAATAGCTGCATTCAATTCTCTTTACTTTCTGCTCCTCTCAGCACAGGGAGTAAGATGAAATTCAGGTGCTCTGATTTTTAAATGTCAGCCACACAAAAACAGAACGGAAAGTGAGAGCAAAATCCTGATAGTGAGGATGGAGAAAAAAAAAAGGTGTGTTCAGGTAGTGACAACTTCCCAATGATCTTAGGGTATCTTATTACTCTAATACAGAGTCTTAACCTAAAATCTGCCATCAATCCCAGTTCACTTGTTTTCAGTATTAAAATTATCCTTTACTTATGGAGTGGGAAGAGAGAATGTAGAAATTTTTTTGTTTTTTTAATTGAGTAATGGTTGATTTACAATATTATATTAGTTTCAGGTGTACAACATAGTGATTCCAAACTTTTATAGATTATACTCCACTTATAGTTATTGTAAAATATTGACTATATTTCCTGTGCTGTACAATACATCCTTGAAGCTTATTTAATTTTATGCATAGTAGTTTGTACCTCTTAATCCCCATGTTGCCCCTCCCCCTTCCTCTTCCCACTGGTAACCACTAGTTTTTTCTCTATATCTATGAGTCTGTTTCTTTTATGTTACATACACTAATTTTACTTTTTAGATTCCACATGTAAGTGATAACACACAGTATTTGTCTTTCTCTGACTTATTTTACTAAGCGTAATAGTTCCTTCTTTTTATCTTTAGTTGTAGAAGATGTTTTCTGGTAGTTTCCCATCTTTTTCCTCAATAGTTGTTCCGTAAACAGTTGTAATTTTGGTGTGCCCATGAGAGGAGGTGAGCTCAGAGTCTTTCTACTCTGCCATCTTGGGAGCTCCCCCAGTTAACATGTAAAGTTTAGGATTAAGTGCCTTCCTAAGCTCTGTCAGTTGTTTTATTGGCAAAATCAGCAGCTCGCAGACTGGGCTTATGGGAAATTCTTTGTAGAAACAGAGCAGTCATAATATTCAATTAGAGACACATTTGTTGAATACTTAATATGCATCCAGCACTCTTGGGATCCTATTTCTGCTCTGAGTTTATAGTATAATTTGCTAATTTAAAAATACATATACTTTTAAAGTCCAGACTAAACCAAGCAACTGAAAGGAGCTATTGTAGGCTTACAATATAGAAAGGCAGCCCTGGATTAGAGCCTCTTTAAGTCTCCAAAAAGGATTCTAATGTTTGGCACCGAACAGGAAAAAGTATGAGACTTCAGCCGTCTCATGGCCAAGCTGTGGATTGTTTTCTTGATTTCACAGAAGCAGTGGCCTTGGGTAAGCTGACTGACTCTTGCTGGGGTTGCTAGTCTACAAGATCAGCCTCAGCAGCCACAGCATCACCTGAGCGCTTGTTAGAAATGCAGAATCTCAGGCTCCAGCCCCACTAAATCAGAATCTTCATTTTCACAAAATCCCCAGGTGATTTCTATGCACATTAAGTTTGAGAAGCTTGGCTGTATGTTTTTTCTATGATTCATCTACGTAGATGATTTCCTCCTTTCTTTTAAAAACATCTACTCTGCTTCCGCCTTTATTGTCAATAAAACTAGCCCCTCTCGGCAATGTTTAAATTGAATAAAAGGAAGACATTAGTGGCAGCTTTTAACAGATTTCCCACCTCCTTTTTCCAGAGTGTTCCAACCACACGCCCATACAGCTGTGTTTACCTCTTATAAGACAGTATAATGCACCTAGTGATAAACCAAGTTGATTTAAGTAAATGCCTGATTACATATACATGTTAAGACAGTTGGTTATTTCACCAAAACAATGAAAAATGTCCTGTGTCACATGAAGTTGCAAATGCCTTTACTAGTATGGTCAAATAGACATAAGAGTGATTCTAATTAATACATTTGTAGAAAAGTTCTGGATTTCCAAATTGCCTCTTTAAAATAATGAATCTCCTTTAGAGAGAAACAACATTGTCTCATTCAAAATGTTCAGTTTGATTATCAGACATATGGACTCTTCAGACTTTCTGAAGCACTTGTAAAGAAACCGAATGTTAGAAAAGAGATGGAAGAAATTATTGGCCACCAGTCAACTGTATGAATTTTGAGCCAGTGACACTGGACCTCGGCAAAGATTGAGGGAGAAGTGGAAAAGTTGACTCTTCGAGTTTTTAGAGCATGGCCTTTCTCTTATTCATAACTGTATTCTCAGCCAGCCATTTACGAGACGTGAAAGCTATCAACAGCTCCAAGAATACAGATTGAGAAAGTGAATGAATAATACATAGCAGCGTAGCCAAACAAAAACAAAGCAAAAAAACCCAAAACCCTTCTACAAATGGTGGGGATTTGGACACGAAGGAGGAGTGGATCTGTCCCTATCAAGTGGGACACTACAGCCCTTGTGCAAGAGAAAAAACCCAGAACCAAAAGATCTCGGAGCGCAGGTCAAGAGAGAAATAGTCTCTATTCTTTTTCAGTTCTTCTCCTTGTCCCCCCTTCCTTCTGGGAACATCTTTCCTTGGTCTTTGAAGGAAGAAATTAGGAAAAATAGCCAGCCTGCAGCAGAGGGAACCGCAGGGACTTTGAAGCCAAGCAAATCCGAGTTTGGATGTAATTGCCCGAAGTGTGTTTTCAATTCAAATTGCATAATGAGGGAAAGGAGAACAGCTGCACAGGGGGTGGGGGAAGGGAGAGCTGGAAATAAGCGCTATAAAATACAGAGTAAAGATATCCAAGTGGGGCATCATTTGCCTGCTTTAATATTGCCGGAAGTATCTTTCTTCCTCTTTAATTCTTACGGTTTTATCCCTAAACACAAACGTATCAATCACATGCCTCTTTGTAAAAGAGTAAAATGCTTCAGAAGAATATGGAAAGTGAAAAAATTCCCCACTCTTCCACTCCTAAGAGATAACCATTCTTAGCCATATGCTGTATATTCTTCTAATATATTCTTGATGCTTTATCATTTTAAATTTTAATTTTAAAATTGTTTATTTCAAATATTAATCATTGTGATAGGATGAATAACGGCCCCCCCAAAGATATCCACGTCCCAATCCCTGCAATCTGTGAATATTATCTTTTGTGACAAAAAAGGACACTGCAGATGTGATTAAATTAAGGATCTGGAGATATGAACTTACCCTGGATTATCTGGGTGGGCCCTAGCGGCGATCACAAGTGTCTTTATAAGGGAGAGGCAGGAGATTTGACACATACAGAGAAGGCAATGTCACCATAGAGGAGGAGTTTGGAGGTCACAAATCAGCATCGCCAGAAGCTGGAAGAAGGGAGGGATGGATTCTCCCCTAGAGCCTTCGGAGGGAATGCAGCCCTGCTGACACCCCGATTTCAGCCTAGCTGGCATCCTCTTAGCAGAAGCAGGCTTTGGGGAGTAAACACCTTTGGGACTGAATCAACAACACTTAAAGACAAAAAGAGACGGGTGGGGCTTCCCTGGTGGCGCAGTGGTTGAGAGTCTGCCTGCCGATGCAGGGGACACGGGTTCGAGCCCTGGTGTGGGAAGATCCCACATGCCGCGGAGCAACTAGGCCTGTGAGCCACAACTACTGAGCCTGCGCGTCTGGAGCCTGTGCTCTGCAACAAGAGAGGCCGCGACAGTGAGAGGCCCGCGCAACGCGATGAAGAGTGGCCCCCACTTGCCACAACTAGAGAAAGCCCTTGCACAGAAACGAAGACACAACACAGCAAAAATAAATTAATAACTCCTACCCCCAACATCTTCTTAAAAAAAAAAGAGAGACGGGTGTGTGTGTGTGTGCAGATAACATTACATTCTTTTCCTTTCTGGAAGAATGACATATGCAGTCTCCCAAGTCAGCCTACTTTGGTTCAATCTCTGGGGGCACAATTTTCTAGAATATTTAACTTCTTTTTAAAACTACCCCATTCCCCACAGCAAAGCATATTAAGTCATAATCAATTCTGGTGGGCACAAGTAAGAATATAATGTATCTATCTGGAAACTCATACAAGGGTTTTAAGAATTGTGTTCTTCTTTGATTATTTTAAGCTAATTTGGGCTAAAGAAAACACAGCCAGGTAAAATCATAACTTCTTCTTTTGGATAAGGGTCAGGAGCACAGAAATTTATGGAACCTTAGGAACACCAGTCAGGTCTGTATGCATTGTCTCCCTCCCCTAGAGGGGACCATGGGTTATGTACTGGCTGTGATGAGGGAACTATGCATGTCAGAAAAATCCCCCCGAGGAATTTTATCAAGCTGGAAAGTCAGAACACTTGCTCTGGCCATAGTCTCTCCTCCAAATCTTTGCCTGGGCTCATCCCTTTTCCCAAGTACAGCTTTCCCAGTTTTAGGAGATGTGGATTATTTGAAAAGAGACAGGTGAGGGTGAAACTCAATTCACAGAACTATCTTCTTGTTTGAAGCTTAGATAAAGGGGAATGAAAAAAGAGCCCAGGTGCCAATATCTTCTTTTGGCTTTTTTGTTTGTTACACTGTTTTGGGCAAGTGGAATTGAGAATCTTGATCAAGACAATGGGCCAGGCTCAAAAATCTAATCAAAATAAATCTTTTCTGAGCATTTACTATTTATGAAGTATTACTGGAGCCATATGAAGTAGTTGAAGATATGGGCTTACACATAAGGTACCTAGAGTTGACAAAAAAGCTGTTGCAGGAGAGAGAGATCTCCGTGAACTTATTTTCTGGTCATGACAGAGATGGAACTTGGAAGCAGAGGCTGAAGGATAGGGACACTTCAGATAGGAGGACAGAGTGAAAGACGGCATCCCGGGTGACAGGATGGGAGTAAAGGAGTGTGGCCATGTGATGGAAAGACCCCTCTGACCAGAACTGAGATTTGTTTCAAAGTGAAAAGAAGGAGTAAAAATGGGAAAAGGAAAGGGCTATAGAGGGCCAAGTTGTAGGGGGCCTTGGACACCAGACAAATGAGTTTGGACATGATTCTTGGGATGTCACAGTCCACTAAAGGATTCTGGATCAGTAGAGCGATGTCAGAGAATGGTACTTTGGGAAAATTAATTTGGTACTGATGTGCAGAACGGATCAGAGCAGGTACACGGGAAGCTGAGAGGCAAGTGATGAGCTTATTATGACCACGAGATGATGAAGGTGGCACAAGAGAAATGAAACTAAGGGAGGAGATTGAGGACAAAAAGGAGTGATGAGACTTGCAGAGCAGCTGAACTACTGGAAAAAGGAAAACTGAGGTTTTCACTCCGGGTGGCTGGATTTCTCTCAATTGAATGAGAATTGGGAATAGAGGCAGGGAAGATTGTTTGTAGAATAAAAGATGAATTATTTCAGAGAATTTGGCATCCACTCGGAAATGTCCAGCAGCCAACTGGACATATGGGACTGAATTAGGGTAAGAAGCCAGGGCTGGAACTAAAGTCTTGAGGCTCTTCAGAACACCGGCAATAGCTAAAGCCATGAAATCAACCAGCATCTTTGAGACAGAGAACACAGAGCTCACAGAGACAGAGACGGCCTTGAGTGATACCCTAAACCTCAGGTGGGGGGTTGGGTTGGGGAGGGATCCAGTGATGGAGACAAAGAAGTGGTCAGAGAGATGCAAGCCACACATTTAGATAATGCCACAGACTTCTAGGAAATAGAACTTAAAGGAAGGAGTGGTCTTGGTAATTTTATAATTATATCTCTGCATTGTATACCTTAAACTTCAGAAATGGTTCACTTTAGCGTTTGAATTAGGGACCTTGTGCTCAATTACGACTCTACTCTGGATTTTCTGCATCACGTTAATCATTTCCTGGCTGACCTCCATCTCAAGTGGCGCAATGTGTGCTTTGTGAAGCTAACTGAACTTAAGAGGTCAATGTCAGTTGATCTTTCCTTTTCCAACAGCACAATGAGAAGGTACCAGGTCATACAGTCAACAAATATTTGCCAAGCAACCTACTAAGTGAAAAGACCCTACATTAGGGGCTGAACAAACATCTTATTCACTTATATTCTCCATTTGAATTAAAAAGGTAAGCATTACAAATGTTTAAGTAAATCAAATGCAGGCTGGGAAAAAAAAGCCTTAAATCTAACATATGGAGTTAATGGTGCCACATTGATTGTTTTTATAAGCACAAGATCCTTTTAAAGCCGAGCACTCTGGCTACGCCCATTAGGTTACATGGTCCCCTCAGACTTTGTTGTATGACATCTGGTCCTTTACTGCCTTAGAGTCTAAGGAGAAATACCATGCGTGCCATTTGCTTTGTCTCAGTGTTTCTAAAAGGTTCCCTTTCCACTTGGTCTCTCTCTTATAGTGGTAATATTCTTCAAGGTTCTCAGATATTGAAGGTCTGGTGTGAATAGATTTTCTTTCGACTTTTAAACAAGTCATATCCATTACTCAAAATGGAAGGGAATATACAACTAAGATTTGGACACTAGCGTTACTCTTGTAAGGTTTTTAAAGGATAGCGTTGCCTAGATGACTGAGTTGGTGACACAATGTATATGCACGGTGGCTAAAGATTAAGACAAAACCAGTGTCAGGACACTGAGAGGGTCAGGTGCAGACTAATGGCAGAGGCTCAGGGTGACGCTTTTCATGGCAAGGCTGGTATATTACTTTAACAAAAGCCCCATATCAAGGATCAATGGCTTCTAGCGTGGGGGGAAAAAAATGAAAG
Source organism: Neophocaena asiaeorientalis asiaeorientalis (assembly GCF_003031525.2). Classification (NCBI taxonomy): domain Eukaryota; kingdom Metazoa; phylum Chordata; class Mammalia; order Artiodactyla; family Phocoenidae; genus Neophocaena; species Neophocaena asiaeorientalis. The sequence continues at coordinate 217,633 of NW_020172626.1, forward strand.
ATTTCAAACAAGTTCGAAGTTTACACATTTTTGCTAGTCGCGCAGGAGAGCTTAGCACTAAAATGTACTTTTTAAGTAGGGGTTTTACAAATGTTTGCTGTCATGACTGCTTATATTACCTTTGGCAGGTAGCTTGACCTTCTTATTGGATAAACCTCATCAGGAGCTCACAAGCACTAGTCTATAGATGAGATACATCACAATCACTCAATAATCATTCAAAAAATCGATTCCTGGGCCCTATTTCTGAATACTCTGATTCGGTACATTCGGAGAATGTCTAGTTTGTGTTTGTATTTACGTTTGTTAAATCTACAAGTGATTCTGATAAGCAGTCAGCTTTGAGGTCAACTCAGTTCTTTCTAGATGTTTCATTCTATGGATGGAAGGTTCTGTAAAGTAAACTAGGCTATGACCCAGGGTGAGTTTACATTCTCCATCTGCTAAGTATGGGCATTAAGGCGCTGAATCTTTGCCAAATGAGAAAATGATGGCTCTTCTCTAGTGGGTTGAAACTAATTTATGAACTTGTAAATCTTGGCCTTTAACTAGAGCAAGTGTAAAAATCACAGGGGAAACATTATCATCTTGCCCTATGATGCCCTTACTTTAGGGGCATTTGGAGTGTTTGATATTCTCTTCTTTATTTCCTTAACATGTGTTGGAAGAAGAGATATTAGGAACACAGTGACATCCCAAGATATGCAAGTCAAAACAGAACCCAGGTTTCCTCTTCCCTAGTCAAGTTCTTATGAAATACATAATTACATGATAAAATTAAGTCTCCCATGTTGCTATATCATTTTAATATTAAAAGGGAGAAAGCTATTGCTACCTTCACCAAATACCACTGCTACCTTCACAAAATACCACTCCCCATCTCCTAAAAAGCAGTAAAGAATCAACACAGACAACATCCCAAAGAAACATCCCTATAATGCAAAAGCTAGCACATTAAAAAAATAAGCACATACACATTCTCTAAAACTTCCTATATTCATTTAATACATCAGGCACATCCCTCTGCCCATAATGCGTTCTTTATAAGGGCTTCATAATACTGCACAGCATAGACAGATATGTTTTCTCCAATAATTCCCTCATTGATGGACTTTGTTTTCAGGTTTTTAAAAAGTTACTATATATAGCATTGCGTTAAACCCGTAACACACATGCTAGTTTTTATTTTGACAGGTATTCTCTAACGAATGGGATCGCACTGCACGAGGGTGCGAGGATCTTAACTCTCACTAGATTCTGCCGGATTACTTTCCAAGGAATGTGTAGCAACTTCACATTTCCACCTCCGCTGTACAAGAGCTCCCGCCTTTTCCACACCTTTACCAGCGTGGAGCATTTTCAATCTTTTCAGTTTTCCTAACCTGATATATGCAAAATGTCATTTTATTGCTTTCATTTGCATTTCCCTGTGAGTGAAATGCACCTTTGCATGTATATTGGCTCTTTGCACGTCCTCTTTTGTGAATGGCCCTCCAGGAGAAAATGAAGTAATATTTCTCCTTACACCATGTAAAAAAATAAATCCATATAGAATAAAGGCCTAAAGAAAAAGACTGCCAAAGCAGAAGAAAAACCCTAGAACTCAAAGTGTATAACTTTGAGCAGAAGAGATATTTGATATTTTAAATAAGATAAATCTAAATGTCACAAAGGAGGACAAATTAAAGGCAGATTTGAATTTATAAGCATTAAAATTATGTATATTGTCTTTTGCCTTATAGAAAAAGTCAAGACAAATGATAATCGGTAAAAAAAAAAAATGTGTTATTTATACATTACAAAGGATTAACATCCCTAATATGTGAGTCACTTGAAAATTGATATCAAAAAGGAAAAAGAAGCAAAAGAAAAATGAGCAAAGGATACACATCCAGTGATTTTTTTTTTTTTTTTTTTTTTTTGGGT
>NW_020172626.1:220026-266166 GCF_003031525.2 Neophocaena asiaeorientalis asiaeorientalis
TTTTTTTTTTTTTTTTTTTGCGGTACGTGGGCCTCTCACTGCTGTGGCCTCTCTGGCTGCGGAGCACAGGCTCCGGACGCGCAGGCTCAGCAGCCATGGCTCACGGGTCCAGCCGCTCCGCGGCATGTGGGATCTTCCCGGACCGGGGCACGAACCCGTGTCCCCTGCATCGGCAGGCGGACTCTCAACCACTGAGCCACCAGGGAAGCCCTAGTGATATTTTTTCACTCTCGCACACTGCTTCTGGAGATTCCTGTGTTGAAAATGTAGACAAAGTGTGTGTTTCTATCTGAATATTGAATCGAAGGTGTAACTCTTCCTGCACAACCTTCTCACATTCACATTCGTTCTCTGCCTGTAGAGACTCTTGGCATTTGGGTCCAATTCCTCACGTGCCGTGTTGCCTTTGGGAAACCTCACATACCTACTAATCACATCTGAATTTTCCTTTGGACATTTCCCTGCGGTCCTCCTTCTCAACTCTGCGGCCAACCCACAGCAGCTGAACTGCCTCTTGAAGCCAAAAGCTAATATTCAGAAAGCTCTGTACACAAAGCAAAGGGCCCCAGAGAGCACCATTTCACAACTTCAGGTGTGCCCTACAATGGAAGGACCACAGCCAGCTCTAGAGTTTAGGAACTGAGTTTAGGAAAGGCACCTCCATTTTTTTTTTTTTTTAAATATACATTAGCATTTAAAGCACTTACTTGCATGCCACATGTGAGGGGAGCAGCGGGTGAGAGTCCATGAGCGAGGGCTTTGCAAAGTCTCAGGTACTACACACAAATGACAGTAAGCTCTCGGGCCAGATTTTCTTTTAAAACCACACAAAGTACACAGCGGGAACATCACGTGCCCCTTGCTCCTTTCTCCCTGGATGGAGAGCACATCGCTCATCAGCTCCCGCCTGCTATAATCACCACTCCCAGTAAACTCATCATTCAAAACCCCGCCTAACATAACAGGCTCCGAAAGCGCTCTCTATCCCCCAATTTTTAGCTGTCAGTTCCTTCTGGATTGGTAGGACACTGTACTATTTCTCCTTTGTAACTTTAATCATCGTTATAATTAACATTTGTCACCTCAACTGGAATGTAAACTCAGCAAAAGCAAAGCCCACCTCGATTTTGTGTGGGATGCTTAGCACAGTAGTAGGTACATAGCAGATGATCAAAAACTATTTGTTGAATGAATAAATGAAATCATACAGTCTTGTTTCTATCACACCTCTTGTAAGAATCTGTAATTACTGCTCGTTGACTTGTGCACTGCCCGTCTCCCTCATGAAAATATGGGCTTCACAAGAACAGGGGCTTCGCCTGCCTTATTCCTATAGCCCTTTATATTCCTAATATCTGAAACAACTTGGGACATAGAGGTGGCTCAGTGAAAATTTGACAAACACATGAACATAGGTCCCAGTATATGGTATTGTTGACGGACTTGACAGAACTTTGAGATTATCCTCACCTCCATTTTCAAACCTCCAGGATTAAATATTGTGAGCGCTCCCAGTCTCTGTGCATTTTAAGTCATTTACATGTAATATTTAATTTACCAACATATTATATTATAAAGCATACAAAATAATATTTAATTTACCAACATATTATGTATATTATAAAGCATACAAAATAATATTTAATTTACCAACATATTATGTATATTATAAAGCATACAAAATAAAAATTATCATAAGAATGAGATCAAATAAATGCTAGATATTTTTGGCAGCCTACTTTGGAGACCTGTTTTCCTGAATGATACAGTGAGTCACCCACAGTTAAACTGCATTCAGTTACATAGTTCGCTGCAAATTGTTTTTCAATATTCTTTAACCAGAAGCCTGTTTGAAGCCAAAATTCTTTTTAATCAAAGTTCTAGAATGCACGAGAGTGAGAGGGAGACAATGAACAATGATTTGCAAGTGATTGAAATGTGATTTTTATTCAGAAGTTATTTTATTGTAGTTGTGAGGTTGAGGTTACTGGTTCCGGAGCAAATCAAGCAACCGTACATCATAGGTGATGTGTACCCCAAAAGTGAGAAGTTCAAAGTACTAAAAAGTTAGATAAAAAATAAGGATGGGGGCTTTTATCAGGCGGTGGCGTAGTAGAAAAAAAAATTTATGCAGACAAACTTTCCCCACCATCTATGCCCCACAGAGGCAAGATGAAATAGCCTCTAACCTTCGTCAGCAAGTCAGAAGACAGTCAACTTGGTCTAGGTTTTGATTATCACTGTTATGGCGGCTTTATGGTGTGCGAAACTGCTAGCAAACGTTTTTCCTGAATTTCTTCTTAAAGTATAATGGGCAAGCTCAGGCCGGGAAAAATATACGTCATGGGGGTTATATGTAAAAGCATAATGGATTCTACCCCCAGTCACTTCAAGTGCTTTTTCCTGACCCACTGTATTAACTTCTGAATAAACCTCTAAATACAGATTTAAACGGACTGTGGTATTGAGACCACCGAAGAATTTCTCTTTGAGACTCCATCTACTTAAACACACATAGCAGCATGACGCTAGCTGTTTCTGGTATTATTCTAAACCGAAAAGCCTTAAGCCCTGTTCGTGTGGTTCAGTCTCCCCAGAGTCCGTGTGACACGCAGCAAGGCATCCGCTTTCGCCATTTAATGCTTCATTGGAATACCCGACAATCTCATTTTCATTCCGAAATATAAAATGTTCAGTCATTAATTAGCACTGAGTGTTATATTATTAAATTTACTGACTTCTGATTCTTATTTGCAATGCTTCTAGAGTAGTTTTGGCATAAGGCACCACAGAAGACGAATTCCTTGCTATAGGGTTGATTTTTTTGTGGGATGGGAAGGGATGGGGGAGGGAATTTACATGTTTAAAATTACTTTTTCTCTGAATATAAAAGTCACTCATGCTTCATGTACAATTAGTAAATAGAGGGAAAAGTATGAGAGGGAAGGTAAAAAGATCACTTAAAATGCTATCACGTGGTCATAATAATCACTTAATATCTGAGCATTTTTCCCCAGATATAGTTAACTATATCCTATGTAATAAGTCATAGTTAAACTTGAGCTGTTAATTCAGCTCTGTATCCTGTTTTCTCCCCATTTCAGATTATATCTCAAGCATTAAAAATTTCTTGTAGATGTTTACAATGGGCACAAAAGATTCCATAATATGCACTAAACAAGCCTCTCATTGTTGAGCATATAGGTAGCTTCCCAGGTTTTGATAGGATAAATTGGTGATAAAACATCTTTCTACGCACTCTAAATCTTTGCCCATATTTCAGATAATTCCCTTAAGAAAGCTTCCTAGAAATGAAACCACAGAGAACATCAGTGCCGCAAACAGAGTAAGTGGATTGAGTTTACATGTGTTAGGCTCTGTCGTAAGCATTTTGCATAGAAACTAATTCAGCATCAGTTCAGTTCTACAGATGAGAACACTGAGGCACAGAAAGATGAACTCACTCCCTCCAAGGTCACTTAGCTAGAAAGCGGCGAAGCCGGGATGCGAACCCAGCGGTCTGAGGCTGGAGCTGGTGCTTCGAACCTTTATGCTGTATGAACTTTCTAATCACATATGTAAACATGACCCTAGCAGATCATAAACACTTGGAAGGAACTGACCCCCTAATTGAACCCTCAGACGTTACAGAAAGCAAGGCCCTGAAAGATGAAGTAACTTATTAAAGTCACACAGATAGCTAGTAGCAGATCTAGAGCTTATATGTCCTGACTCCTCATGCTGTGACCCAAAACCTTGCCACGCAAAGCATGGCCTGCAAGCCACAGCATCAGCAGTGCCTGCGAGTCTGCTACAAATGCAGAGCCTCAGGCTCTACCCCAGCCCTCTTCAAGCAAATCTGCTTTGTTAACAAGATCCCCTGGTGACTTATTTTCAACACTGAAGTTTAGAAACTCGGGCAATACACTCTGTAAACTTGATAGATTAGTGGAAAATCTGCATATAAGCTGCTAGTATTTCCACATCATTAAAAAAAAATATATATATATCCTCATTTTTCAGTTACTTAAAGCTTATAATTAGGTTGAACCACATGAAATTGCTCTTATTTTAGATCAACAGTCACATATTAGCAACTTACTGTGGTTCAACTTCAGTGAGTAGAGGGGTAACAACAATAAAACTTATAGGTATCTGCACTCTGTGTAGAGACTGGACTTGAGGAAGAACGTTTCCTTCCCCCAAAGAGTATACAGTTCGTCAGAAAGAACTAACAATTAAACAGACAATTATAATTCAAAATGATAAGTGATACCAAAGAGCATTCTGAGAGCTCAGGAGGAAGTTAAGTGATGTCCTGAAAGATAAATGCTATGGAAGAAAACAATTATTTCCCTCCTTTAGTGGCAAGAGAGATGGGCTTGCAAGCTGTAGCCAAATTATTAAGTGGGTATCCCCATAAGCTATCAGATGCTGATAAAACAAAAAGATAAAGAATATAAGGTATTCTACAAAGTAAGGACAATGTGAATTCTGCTTGAACTGTGAAAGCAAGATGCCTGTGTTGTTCTTAATGATGAGAGCAGGTAAAGAAAGTCACAGGTCTTACCGCTTAGAGTACGCTATTCTCACGGGCCCCCATTTGGTCATTTCTATTTTTTGAAGTTAACGGATATTTCTAGTTGGATGAAATGAACTGGCTTCCCATTGTACTATGAAATAAAAGAATCTTTGGAGTAATTAATACTTAAAGATACACTATGTTTACCAGAAGTGGTGCATAATTTTTAACTAAAATGTACAATATGTGTCAGTATACAAAACCTTTGCTAAGTATTTACCATGAAATTTTTCTATTCTCAGTAAGTCATTCCTTTAAGTACCTGCAATTGGTTTTTATACCAGTGAGACTGGGCCACCATGTTGATTTTGCCTCTTTCCACTGGTTGGTTTAGAAGGCTTAATTTGGGGGGATTAACTGAATGTTTGAATTGGCAATATTCCACTTTACCACTTCCTCTTTTTCTTATTAAGATTGCTTTCCTAGAAAGAACTTACCTACCAATAGCTATGCCCATGGTGAGCTATTCAACCTGTAGTTAAATGCTCTCTATATAAATTGTAGTAAAGGAAAAACTAAATGCTTTTTCACCTACAAAAAGGAGGCCAAGATAGTGGCAAGTCCTTTGGCATTTCATGTCATGTTTTCTTGAGAAGCTATGTGTTAGCTTTAAAACTGGAGAGTAATTCTCCAACCTTGGGACCTTCCCCCCTGCTATTCCTCAGCTGGTCCTCAACTCTCCCTTCTTTTTTCCACAACTCCTTCCCTCAAGGCTTTCTAAGAGGTTAAGCCTTTGTCACAGGGACCAACGGATTTCACACAATTTCTGCCTGGACGTTTACAGATTTTACTCACCTTGACTGCTGTCGTGGGAAGTGTGCTAAGCTCCAAGCAGGGAATGCTGTAAGTCTCAGGACACTGCGAACCACATAACACTCTATTCGATCAATTGTATCTGTTCAAATTTTTATTGTTATCTTATTTTAAAGGAAGACTGCCTCTGCTCTCCAGGGCCGTTTCTGTGGTACTTGGAATTTATATTAAGCAAGGGAACTGAGCATAGGAATTGAAATCACACATATTGCATCAAGATACATAAAGACTTAGAAAAAGATGAGCTAAAAGGAAGAATGTGGACAATTAAGTTCTGAGAGAGAATGTGGAAGTGTAAGCAGATAGGGTAGGGGGTCCCCGGAGAAAGAGTACCAGCCATGGCTTTCTTGACATGAGAGAAGCCATTTTTGGTCTAAGCCATGCTGTGATCTAAGCCAGGGCCACAGCGTTTGCCCTTGAACAGGTCTCAGTAATTAGTGATCTTAAGGCAACAGAATAATGCAGGAACAAACTGGCTGTTATCGGGCAAGAGAAGTAACAAGAGCAAAGATAATAAATCACTTGTAAATACCGCCAGTTCAAGCATGTTCTTGAGCTGTTTTGCAGAATTCAAACCCCCCTTGACCCCTCAACCACCAGATCAAGTGGAACCTAAGCGATGACGTTGACCTTTTCTGACCCTTGTGACTTCAGTCAACTAAAGCTTAGACTGTCACCTTCATGAATATGTGTGTACCCTTAGCTTAAAATTTCTCCAGTCTTGCTGTGCAGGGAGACACTGCTTTGGGAAAGATGCCCTGTGTTCTCCTTACTCACTGCAAGGAGTAAATCCTTCCTTCTGATCCTTGGCTTGGTTGTGTCTTCCGGCTTGACAGCCCCCAAGAGGTGAACCCAGTTTTCGGGAAACAGAAGTCCTTTGGTTCATAAAAATTATTCAAAGCCTAGAGGAGATGTTAAACTCAACGTGAATCGATGATTAAGGAGCCATCTATCATCTCAAACACATTGGTATATATTCCTGAGAGGGTGAAATAACCATGACAAAAAGGCAAGGATCACGTCTCTAAATTTGGTAAAAGGCAGTGGCGAATAATCACGTTGGCCCGCCCGTGCCCCTTCTGGCACTCGCAGGAAACGACTGCTTCACCTCAGATCGCCTCCCGGGAGTCAGAATACTGTTCAAAGCATTTTAGGAGCCTGTACAAGTAAAACACCCGAGACCAGATCTGGGTAGTTGGATAGGTGATACCCAAGACAGAGTGAGCAGGGAGAAGGTGACAGGAGGCTGGAGAATACTGCATCGAGGCACACCCAGGTGGTCCTAGGGATCCCCACATCCCTCCTGCAGCTCTAGGGGGCTAAGTGGCTTCTGTTTCTCACTACCTAGTCTGGCAAAACTGCCTGCAGATGTCAGCAGTCCGATTCCTAGTTTATTAGTTTCCATCTCTGCCAATCTCTCTTCCTCCCTCCCTCCTTTCCTCCTTTGCATCCATCTAAACTTTTACTGAATATGCCAAACACTATTTGGGGACCACGAGAATACAGATAAAAATACGGTACAGCACCTTACTCTCAACTTGCTTATAAATGAAAAGGAAAGACGGGACATCCACAAACAGCTGTAATACCCAGCAGTATTTAGTGGTGGCTATAAACGACAGAGCGAGCGCTATGGGATCTCGGAGGAGGGAGCCATCACAGCTGATTGATGGGGAGCGCTTGCTGGAGGAGCCATGTTCGAAGGGCTCCTGAAAGGCTCGCAGGCATGGGGGAGGGAGAGCTTGTGCTGCCTGGACAAAGGTGCAGAGGAAGAGAGGTAGTGGTGATGGGGATTGTTCACCGCGTTAAGAGGAAAAAGTCTACCTGCAGGGCAGCAGCAGGAACAAACGGTAACTGTGCCCTCAAAGGCTCAGTTCCAGCCGTGTCACCTCGCTGCTGACTCTCCACGGTGGTTCTCAAACTTGAGCTTGCATCACCTGGAGGGCTCCCTGTAGCCCGAGTTGCTGGGCCCACCCCCAGAGTTCCTCAGGGCGGGGAGGGTGTGGCCTGCATATTTGCATTTCCAACAAGTTCCCAGGTGATGCTGATGCTGCCGGTCCAGAACCGTGGTCCCTGTCCAGGGACCAGCCAAACAGGCTCCCACCCCACTTTGCTGTTTCGCATGGGGAAATTTCTACCCTGAGATATTCACATGGCTCCTGGTCTCACTTTATTCTTCTCATGACACCATTTATCCCCTTCTCTACGCTTTAACTATCTTCATAACCTTTATCAGAACTTAACACCATGGTTTATTACTGTTCTGTCATCCCATTAGGATGTAAATCCCAGGAGAGACGATTTCATTCACGAGTGCCTCAAGCAGTGCTATATTCTGAGCACCTAAACTCCTGTGTTCCTAGGACTTAAAATAGTGTTGGGCACACAGTAGGCACTCAATAGATAGTGTTGATTGAATGAATGAGATGCTTTTTAGAAAGGCGAGAGCCAGGATAAGGGACCTTGTGTAGTTTTAGGCAGAAACCACGGAAACGAAGATGACTCAGGATAGAAGCCACATCGCCCCCATCTTGAAAGTAAGATTCTTTGCTCCTGTAAGTAAAAGGCTTGGGGTTGGGGGTGAGAAGAAGGGAGGGTCAGGTGGATTGGGGGCATGAAGTAATTGGAGAGTTCTTAGAGCAGCTGTTGCGGAGCAACAAACTAGGCTCCTAGGGAAAGAGAGAAAGAAGAAATCCTTAAGTGAGACAGAGGAAACAAGGCAGACTACATTTCTCTCTGGAATACCAATGTGGTTTTCCTCTCAGGTATCATATTAAGATGCTTTTCTACCTGCCATTTGCAGTCTGTTCCCTACTGCTTCTACACAGAGATCTGAAAACTTAGGGAGAAATAGCCTCCCCCACGTGTCTTCATTTTAGGCCCTAAAAGTCAAGGGCTTAGAGTATTTTTTTCAGCAGCAAATTTCTAACTACTCCAAACATTTTGCTACACGGGCTTTTCCCAAATGTCTCAAACCTCCCATATGTTTAGTAATTCTGATGCCGAATATATTGCTATCACATTATCACATACACGTTACATATGTTCCATGGAAACATGATTGGCAGGCTACAAGTAGGACCCCAGCCATCTTATGACAAGTCTTGTGTCCTCATTACATTCACAAAAATCACAAGAAGGAACTTAGTAGACATTTAGGCGATTCATATATTAGTCTGATAAGAGGAAGACAGTCTGAAAGGTAGATGGGGAAATGAAAGTATGGCAAATGAGGTCACATGTGCAATGGCTACAGAGTCTGTAGGTACAAAAATAGACCAGGGTTCTCATCTGGTGATAAGATGTGTGATCCTGTGGAAGTTTCATCTTTCACTGGTTGGTAATCTAAGACTGAAATGCTATAAACATATATGATGTGTGTGTTAAAAAAACAGGTCGAGAAAGAGCAGGAAGACCGTGTGTTGACCTAATATACTTGCACTTCCATTTGGGTTTTTTTTTCCAGTTTAGATTGATGGACTAAAACATATGTATAGCTGATTCACTTTGTTATAAAGCAGAAACTAACACACCACTGTAAAGCAATTATACTCCAATAAAGATGTTTAAAAAAAAAATAAAATAAGCCCTCAGGATACAGACTACCACTCTTGCGTTTGATGATTCCTAACCTTACTTGGGGATAAAGAATGATAAGTCATCATCCGTACTCTTGGTACTTGATCAGTAAGTGTTTTGAGATGAGATAGGATGGGTCGACTGGAAAGAGGGAAGAGAAGACTGTACCTTCAGTTCTCAGATAACTGACAGGAGGAGGGAGAGGGATGCCCATTTATTTGATTAAGAAGATACATTTTCATGGATCTTTTACTTAATTCACCAGGAAGATAGAAGGTAATGGAAAGGTAATCAATTTTGTAACAGGATGTATCTGCATGAGAGCCTTTCCAACTAATATTCCAGACGTAATAATTTACCTAATATAGTACTTTATAATATGTTTCGATTTACAAAGCACTTTATCGTTTCATTTGATGCTAGAGAAATACAAATGAGTGGCAGTCTTTTCTTTATCCTCTCTTCCATTGCTGTATCATTTCTGCCCTCTTTCTGGAACCATTTTGAGTTCCAGAAGTTGCTCTAACACAAATCTTCAGTTAAACATGTGTTCTTTCTGCTTTCCATTCCAGCTTGGTTTCTCACTAAACTAGAGGTTAGTGATTCCTGTGTCTGAAGGGACAAAAGAAGAAAGGAAATTATCCTCCTCGAGGGCAGGATGACCTGGCCCCTAGAGGAGAGGCTATCCAGCAGGAGTCATTACTGTAGAGGCTGGCGGCTGCTGTCAGAACTGTAGTGATGAAAGCAGGAAGGAGGGATGGGGAAGAAAGACCCCTATCTTTCTCTCCTTCTCTGCGTTTGCTTCCTGGAAAAGAGTGCCAGACACAGCTACAGAAGCCCATCTCGCAGGTACAAAGAAAAGAAAGGCAGAGGATGGATGGGGAGATTTCTGACACTGATCTTGCTTGACTTGCTTTATAGCTTCTTAAGGGCTTATTTAAAGATATATCCTCACCCTTTCATGGAACTGTAACAGATTGAGTGATGAGGGCCCAGGGTGGCATGATCTAGATAACATGAGGAAACATGGGATGATCCTCAAGAAAATCATGGAGCTGGGTTCATGGTTCCTTTACAAACTCATCTCTACCATCAGCTGGGCCCTCAGTAATGCTTGGTGATCCTTCTGAAGGTTCAAGTCATCTCCCTCAGGAACACTTTAAATCGTCTCTCTTTTTATCAGGTTCTCTATCCACTGTCTCTTCTAGGATGAGGACCCTCCACCTACTTTAAAAAGAGAGGGCGCTAGCTTTCTGTCTCTTCAGAGACCTTACTCCACCATTCTCCCCCTCCCTCTTCTTTACCTATAATCTTGCTTTCTTTTTTTGTTCCTACCATCTGGCATAAAATATGGCTGTATCTTTCCTAAGAAGTAAAAGCAACCTGATTCAACTCTTCAACTCTAGTTATTGACCCTCCCCCCCACCCCCTTCATGGATAAGCTTCTTAAAATTATGGTCTACCCTCACTACTAATTTCTTCACATCCCATTCATTCCTCAACCTACTGTGCTCTGGTTTTCACTCCTCATTCCACCAAGAGCATTTTTGATGATAACACAAGTGATTTCCTTAATGACCAAACCAACGGGCACTACTTTGCAGTACTTGATGTGACTGACCTCTTCCTTCTCGGATCTCTTATATCCCTTTAACTGACATTTCTTGGGTTTCTTATTTTCTCTCTAGGTCTTTCTGCTGGTTTCTTCTCTGGCTTTCCCCCTCTATTCTTTTCATGTAATAAGTGCCTCCTGGGTGCTTCATCCTACACTCAAAGTTTCAAGAAATTCTTTACACATCAGTTACTGGAATCTACGTTACCGGCTAGATCTTTCCCTTGAGCTTTACACCCATCTATCCAATCAGGCACTTCATAGGCATCTCAAACCATACACATCTGAGAAAGTACTAACCTTCTCTGCAAAGAGCTCAGTCCTGTTAACTAATCCTGAGAATCACCTTATACTATTTCCTCTTTCTTCTCCCCTTTGGTTATCTAATTGTGAAAATTCCACCACCTAAACTTTTTTTCTGGGGTAAACATACATTTTATTTTTTTACTTTTTAAAATTATGTGTATGTTTTGGGTCTTCTTTTTTTTTAATTTAATTAATTTATTTATTTATGACTGTGTTGGGTCTTCATTGCTGCCCGTGGGCTTTTCTCTAGTTGCAGCCTAAACATTTCTTTAATTGGTTTCCTACCTTCCCTTCAATTGTACTACCAGAAGCCAGGCTCTGCTGTGTTACCATGGTCACCATAATATCCCAGTCTTCTTTCCTCCAAATCTTTAGCCCTCAATCTTCCCTTCTCAATGATGGTAGAGGGAATTTTCCTCAAAAAAATCTAATTATCTAAATTCCCTGGTGAAAATTCTTCATCAGCACCCAGTCACCTTTGGGAGAAATCAGGACTCCGTACTATGGGGCCATAAGGCGATTCATGACCTTGAAGCCTTACCTCATCTCTCCTTACTCCCACCAGGAGAATGCCCTTTACTTTAGCCATGCTTAATTGTTCTGATTTTCTAGTCTTGACAAGCTCCCTCACCTGTAGTTCTCTGCGCATGTAATTTATTCCCTGTGTCTGGAAAACCTTAACCTGATTCCTACTTGTTCTTTTTGACTGAGGTGAGGCTCATGTCCTTTAAGTACCAACCGTCTGAAAGAAAAATGTAAAATATCTTGCATATTTAATAATCCACCCAAATTTCTGCTTGTCTTTTAAGATTCATCTTGCAACCAAGAAGCCTCTTTGACCTCTCTCCACCCTTCAGTCTGGATTAAGTGACCCTCTCCTGCACTTACCCAGCTCCAAGAGTTTTCTCTAAGGGCACAGCGATCCCAGAGTTGGAATTGTTTGTTTACTTGCCCGAGTACTCATTATGCTGCGCACATGGACAGTTCTTTCATCTCTGTAGTCCCAGACTAGCAGAGGGCCAGATCCCCTACAAATGTTTATAGAAATGAAATGAAATCCCCCCTCATTAAACGCTTCTCAGCCTTGCCAACTCACTTTACTTCACCCCCAACAAGTCTAGGGAATAGAAAAGAGTAAGAAGTTTTCTGGATTCACCAAAGAGTGTTGTAAAAAAAAAGAAAAGAAAAGCTGTGAACTTGGCTGACCTGGATTTTCATCCCAACTCCACCATCAGCTCTGCAAATTGTTTTTCCTTTCTGGAGTTCTGCTTCCTTAGGTATTAAAAGGATTGGACTATGATTTTTTTTTTTTTTGATCTCCTTCAGTTCTGATGCTCTGACTTTAAAAGACCATATAGAGAATAAAAAAGCACACTTTTATATCAGCTTGAAGTGCAAAATTCTGAGTGCCCATTTGGGTGGATTATTTCTTTAGGAGAACCGAGTGGAAGGAAGAATGGGTTGGTATTCATTAAATATAAGAGTGACCACAGAGAGAGAGTGAGACTGCTAGTTATTTCACGGTATGTTCCTCCAGATCTGGCCATCATTTCCTAGCCTCCTTTGCAGCTGAGGGCATCTAACTGATTCTAGCCAGTAAGGAGTGATGTTTGAACTTCTGGACTGTGTTTTTAAAGGAAAGAGGAGTGACCATCCCTTTCTACTTTCCTGCTGGCTGGACTGCAGAGCTGGAAGACTCCTTCCTAACAAATTTGGGAGTTGAGTGCTGAGCACAGCAGAGGTATAGGACAGACGGAGCCTGATTCTCTGGCACCATCAACTATACCAGTTTTGGATTTTTACATGAGAGAGAAGTCAATTTCTCATTTAAGCCATTGAATTTTGGGGTCTTTGTTCTAGCAAAAAAGTGAAAGAAAAACAAAACAACCCAACAGTATCCTTAATAACATAGATATTAAAATAAGAAAATGTTTTACTGTTTTCAAAGTATGCTGAGAAAAAGAACAAAGATGGTAATTTTGTTGAAGAAAACCTTTTAGAAATTTGCTTCAACCTTTAATAAGAAAACTTTAAGGAAATTTACTGTGCTACGAAGAACAAGATCCTAAAGCTTCATATTCTGCATTCTGCTTTATCATAAAGAAGTTAATGCCCAGAGGAAGGTTGGGAAGGCATTTATTTGGCAAAGCAAATTCTAATCCTATATTCTAGTTATCTACCGATTGACCATAATGAAGACTCTAACACAACAAAAGTTTTAATTTTCCGTTCAGTAATTCCACGTATAAAGACAGAAAACATAATGCTTTCGTAGCTTGCACAATCTAGGCTGTGAAGTCATGAACCATTAACATCCTTCACTGCTTTTCACAGGGTGGAAGTGATTAGGCTTAATGGCATTACCCAGAAAGTATCCTGGCGCCGTAAAATAAAAGCTCCATCATCAGACTGGGCTCCAAGGGAAACGCTCCTCCTTCCACCAGCTCAGGGGCAGGAGGAATGCTGATCCCTATGCAGTACCATCTGTCTGTGAGTCCAGGTCGGGGTGGGAGCTGTAGCACTGTGCGTCCTCACAAGGAAGGCTGGAGGCCCCCACACGCAGCGTATGGCAGGGAAGAAAGCTTTCTGTGTAATCAGCTGATAAACAATCCACACTTGGGGGCTGCACTTCGCGCTAGTGCCTAAGGAAAACCGAAAATAATCTCCCACTAATTAGGGCCAAGTGCTAAAAGGAACTTCCAGAAGACACTAGAGAACTATTGTATTAACCACAGACCAACTTGCGGGGGCAAAAGTTCAAAAGCAACCTTAGAGCCCACCACACACCCTTTCCAGCGCCTCACGCCCCCAATCTGTATCTATCCTGCACATTTTGATCTATCATTCATGATATGAGATGCCTCCTCCTTGCTTTAGGCCCTTATTATGAGGAAGGCCTGCCTGCCTTCCTTGTTAAAGATGAGCGAGGCTGAAGCTCTCTATTCTCTGATTAACAGGGGGATTTCAGGGCTGAGAAGAGGGAAATAGAGACGGAGGGACCAGAGAGTCTGATTAGAGAGGCCTTGAGAGCCTGGCAGAGAATGGATTTGATGGATTTGGCAATAGGTAGCCAAAGTAGATCTTTGAGCCAGAGAGTAACACAACAGAAGTCTTACAGCATCAGTCTGAGAAAGGACTATAGGAAGGTAGATCAGCTAGGAGAAAGTTACCTTAACCTAGGCTGAGATAAAGACGTCCTAAATATGGCTCGTGGCTATTACAAAAGAGAGGACAAGTAGGATTCTTTTTAGGGGTATGGAAGGAACTAGAGATAAGCTTGCTCTTTAAGAAAGAAATAAGATGCAGGGCAGAAATAGAGTCACAGATGTAGAGAACAAACGTATGGACACCAAGGGGGAAAGTGGCGGAGGAGGGAGTGGTGGGGTGAATTGGGAGACTGGGATTGACAGGTATACACTAACATGTATGAAATGGACAACTAATAAGAACCTGCTGTATAAAAAATAAATACAATTCAAAAATCAAAGAATGAAATAAGAGGATAGTTGAAGACCTAAAGTAGAGCTCATTAAGGAAACAAACACAGTGGAGAATAAAAAGGCTGACACCACAATTTGCCAGACTGAAAGGGGTACACTGCCAGTTACTACCCCGGAACAGCAGGTGCAGACCAGGACAGTCCCTGGCAAGTGCGGATTCATGGCCATCCAATCTGAAAAGAGCTTTAACCACCAACATAGAAGATAACTCTCAGCTCATCTCTTGTGCTCTAGCCCTAGGCTTCCAGAAGTGCAGAACATTCCAAGGAAGCCACCACCAGAGGGCAAAAGACTTAAAAGCTTCTGTTGAGAGATGGAGGGGACTAGCTAGAGAGGTAAGGTGGAAGACGGGATGACGTCCCTGAAGTCAAATCTGTTCCCGAGTCCGTGTAGTTCTCAGTCCTCTTCAATGTCACATCCAAATTTGGGGCCTCTTTGCTTACAGGATTTCGAGGACCAAACTGCCTTAAGAAGTCTTATTTCCTTCAAGTCTAATTCCTGGATCTCCATGTCCTGTTCTCATGGATGACTAGTGAACTTGACAAATAACTGGGGTGTGGGGGGGATGGCAGGATGGGGGACAGGGATGGGGGTGGGTACAGCACGGACACTGGCTAATCAGGATGCAGCAGCTGGCAAGTGGGCTGTGACCAGCCTGCACACGCCTGTACTCATGGGGAAGAGGCCGGTCACTGGAGCTTCTCCCCGAGAAAGAAAAGAGAAGGCAACAGGTCTTCACCAAACGCAGGGCTGGAGAGGAAGGAGGAGTCCGGGAGGCCTCGCAGGCAGACCCACAGCACCAGGGGGTTCCGTCCCCCGGAGCAGCTCTGGTGGCAGAAAGTCTGTGTTCTCTCCACCCGTAACCCAGGTACCTGAAGGCTGGGTGACCGGAATAGGGGAGGCCTGGGAAGGGATTTCTACCCTCCTTCTTAGCGCCTAGATCTCTTTTAATGCTCCCACAGTAGGCTGCTCATCCCATACAGCACTCAAGCACTGTGTACATCTTAATATTATGTGTGGGGCTGCTTTCTTTGCTAAACTGCAAGCTCTCAGAGGGCCTCAGCTCTGCTGACCAATGCTCTGGGCACATGTAGGCACCGGAATAATACTCACTGACGGAATGAGGCACACGCCCACGGCCACTTTCTGTGCTATCAGGGTGGAAAGACCGCTAAGTGCCAAGAACCACGCAATACCCATGCTATTGCATTTAATCCCCACAACTTGGCAGGGAAGGTTCTAATATTGTCTCCATGTCTCAGGTGAAGAAATTGAGGCTCAGAGAGGTTAAGGAACTTACCCAAGGTAACAGAGCTACTAGGTGTGGGAAAGCAGAAATCAAAAGCCAGGCAGTTGAACTTCAGGACTTATAAACATTATACATGAAGAAAGTACCAAATAAGTGGTTCTTGAAGAATCACAGCCACTTTGGTTCTACAGCATTGCCAGAATTTATTGTGTCACTGGCTTAGATCTCTCTTTTACCATCACTAGAAAAATCTACCCTAATTTCATGTAAAGCCGAAGATCCTTATTTTTTGCCCTCACGATCACAGTATAATAAATAACTAGGTCTGCTTCCAGGAATATGAGGAGATGAGGGAAAAGGAGAGAACACAGAGTGATATTTGCCCTAGTCAGAGTCTCATTCACTGATGTTTGTTTATCATCAAAATGTTTGACGTGCATTTGCAGCCCTTGAAGCCTGCTTACGGAGTATCAATAAATGTTATTTGATGTCAAGTTATTTCCCACACTTAGCTTCACTCCTTTCCTATGTATTTTTAAATCTTCCTTGTGTGTAATTTGATGTAGTTATCCAAAAAGATATTCGTTTTTGTCAGATTTTCCTTGTGGTCTCTATATTTTTTTCATGAGATGCTTAAATCTGCTATTTCCCAAGCGTCTATGATACAGCTGGCACCACACAATCGTTACCAGTTTGTGCAGAAAGAAGACTAGGCTCATTAGATGCTCTCAGGAAGCACGTTGGTCTGCCCTGAGTGTTCTATTTTTTGTCCATGCTCAGAGTCTTGCAAATGATAATCACTTATTATTATATTCAACCAAGACTCACAAAAATATTTTTTTTAACAAAAATGCAAGAAATAGGGCTGCTTCATAATTACTACCAATACCACCAAAACAAATTACTTAAGGGACAAAAATGAGGGTTTAGAATGACAACTTTGTATGGGCAATAAAAATAATGCTCAAAACTATTCTACCAGGTCATTCCACCAGGTTCTTAGCTAGACTTACAGAAAGTAGTTTCTGGGGAAGTAGAGCAAAATAATCCCAAACCTAGGCAGAATTTCTGTCTTTGGTGATGAGAGAATGACATGTATCTAATGAAGGGAAGGTAAAAATCCCCCATTTTCGATGGTGAGTATGCTCTGAAACTCTCTGGTTTTGGAGAAGCTCTCCTGTGATGGACAGGGAAGGCTCCCTTCAGTGTCTCATGTTTCGTCTTTTTCTTCCAACTTTCAGTCACCTTTCATTTGTACATTTGGGCCTAACTTATTAGGTAGCAGCCAAAGAGAAAATGGGAACTATTACTTTCTTTACAGGACAACAGAAAAGGAGGTGCAACTTTGTCCACAAAGATTCCAAATTCTCTAAG
This sequence comes from Neophocaena asiaeorientalis asiaeorientalis, assembly GCF_003031525.2. Taxonomy (NCBI): domain Eukaryota; kingdom Metazoa; phylum Chordata; class Mammalia; order Artiodactyla; family Phocoenidae; genus Neophocaena; species Neophocaena asiaeorientalis. The sequence goes on from NW_020172626.1 coordinate 237,042, forward strand.
AAAAGGCCGCCGCCTTTGGCCTTGTTTCTTCTAAGTGGCGTTTAGGGAAGTGTGCACACCTGTTCCCCTGAAACAGGCCTGGTCACTTACCATTGATGAGGGCCACACACGGAAATCATTATGGTCGGGGCTACCTCTGAGCAGAGAAGCGAGGTCCTACATCGCACGGGCGCATCTAAATCCGTGATATGTTTATCACAGGCCTGACATCCATTAAGAGTCGGAGTAAACACCTCCACACCTTGGCCTGCACCGTCACTAAACACGTTTTCCTCACCCAGGGCTCCGAGGGCGGACCGTGTGTCCCAGAGACGTAAAAGCGGTCCTCAGATGTTAACTCCTCTGTTTCTCCAGGGAACACCAGGGTGGAAAATTTGGGGATTGTATTACCATCCATAGCCCTTATCCCCACCAACACCTCCACCCCCATCCTGCGTCCCCTTAAACTGCAGGAACAATTTCCTCTGTTAAGTACTGTATTCAGGGGAACTCTAAAGCAGTGCCCAGATTCTTCAGGAGAGAAACAGAAACAATTTTCTTTTCCAGGGTCACACTTATAAATCCTTCTCTACACGATTCCTAGAAAGAACAACTTTGCTTCAACACCTGGCCGTCATTCAGATGAATATGAAAGTTTTCCTCAACTGGCCATAATTGAGCAACTGTAGTCTATTTAAAAAGATTTAAGGGGAGGGGGAAGGGTAAGCTGGGACGAAGCCAGAGAGTGGCATAGACATATACACACTACCAAACGTAAAACAGATAGCTAGTGGGAAGCAGCTGCATAGCACAGGGAGATCAGCTGGGTGCTTTGTGACCACCTAGAGGGGTGGGATAGGGAGGGTGGGAGGGAGATGCAAGAGGGAAGAGATATGGGGATATATGTATAACTGATTCACTTTGTTATAAAGCAGAAACTAATGCACCACTGTAAAGCAATTATACTCCAATAAAGATGTTAAAAGATAAAATAATAAGCTACAAGGATATATTGTACAGCACAGGAAATATAATCAATATTTTATAATAACTTTAAATGGAGTAAAATCTCTAAAAATTTTCAATCACTATGTTATACACTTGAAACTAACATTGTAGGGCTTCTCTGGTGGCGCAGTGGTTAAGAATCTGGCTGCCAATGCAGGGGACACGGGTTCGAGCCCTGGTCCGGGAAGATCCCACCTGCTGCAGAGCAAGTAAGCCTGTGCGCCACAACTACTGAGCCTGCGCTCTAGAGCCCGAGCTGCGCAACAAGCCACCACAGATGAGAAGCCCGCGCACTGCAGGGAAGAGTAGCCCCCGCTCGCTGCAACTAGAGAAAGCCAGCGTGCCGCAAAGAAGACCCAATACAGCCAAAATTAAATAAATTTCAAAAAAGAAACAACTAACATTGTAAATCTACTACACCTCAACTAAGTATTTTTAAAGTAAGAAAAAAAAATTAAGACCCTGGTTTTCCTCCTGTGTAGAAAGGAATTGAACTAGAGGAGCTATTTAAGGCTCTCCCAGCCCAAAAATACAGGAATGCCGTAATTTCCAGATTCAAAGAACGACCCCTTGCAAATTCAAGCAAAGCACTCGCTGCGTATTTCGAAGCAACGCTTCAGGATAATAGGACATGCGCAGTCCCAGCCGCTTTACACGCAGCCCCGTGCCTCGTTATGCGAAGCAAACACAAAGCGTGCTAACCCACAGAGCGGGGAAATACAAATGGTTTTCCCCTTCTGTGTTTCTCCCTTCAGAAAAACACCCATAATTTTACAGCTGGCTACGTTTATTCTTATTTTAAGTTGACTCATTTGCATCGCTCAGGTTAGAAAATCTAATAACCACTCTGTAGGCTAACAAGCACTCAAAAAAAAAAAAAAATGCCCACACGATTTTTAATCACTGGTGAATTTCCACCCACGGCTTCTGCATACAATCCTAAAGGGGAAGCTTTAGTTCTCAGGTCACAATTCACGTGTCACAACAGCATCCTTCCTGCCGAGCAACCACCAAGGCAAATACTGCACATACTGACCACCGCTATTCCAGAGACAGAATCCCCATCAACAGTGGTCCACGGCTGAGGTTGGCACGTCATAAACAGTATGAGAAACTAGACTTGCGTCCACCACAAAGAGCCAGGCACTGCATATACATTTAATGTTAGGTGACCAGGAAAGCATACAGATTCACGCAGAGTCTACAGACCAGAGAAAGTGAGGCACACTCAGGCGCATACCAGCCCCCTGACCGGAGTCCAAGCTGATGGGGGCATGAGAGCCTCTCCACTTACCCAGCATAGCGGCTGCTGTAAAGATGGCTGTGCCCTGGGTGCAGAATCTTCAAAAAGAGCAAGCAAAGAGGCAGAAAAGCAGCTCTCTGGCTCCTGGGCTTCCCGAGGAACTTCATAGTGCAAGGATGAGAGGGGCTGAAAGTTCTTCCGGCAGTCACAGCCACCCGAGGCTGGAGGTGGCTCCCAGCGCGCCCTCCACACAGCACACGGTCCCTGGGAAAGCGTGGGGAGAGGGCTTAGGAGGGAGCAAAATGTGACACTTCTTTCCAGCCTCAGAAGAAAAAAAAAAAAAGTTCAAGCAGCTGAGGGAGGGAAGTTGCTGTTCAGACTTGGTCTTGGGACGAGAAGCAGCAGCTTCTGCCCACACACAGCCCTGCCCAGCCCCGCGCTGAGCTCCAGGCTCCCCTCGAAGGGGCTGGGCCTCCCCGTGCTGACTCACCGCAGGGGTTTGCTGGGTGTCGCTTCATTAGGGTAACTCCTCTTTTTGTCCTCTTGTTTTTTAGGGCTTTTTTTTTTCTTTTGGCTCTTCAAATTTAGGCCCCTAACTTTTTTGGACAACCTTCCTGCTATACTAATTGCAAAAGACTTGTTTGAGGATGAGCTAAACACGCAGGCATAGAACATTCCAGGCTTCTTGTTTTGATCTACCATGGCAAATTTCTACAGGGAGTCCACATTCCGAAATGCACAGTGAACAGTCTTGATGAGCTGTGGCCCCTGGGTGTGGTCAGCCGGTCGTGGTCTCCGCTCCTACCTGCACCGGGACGGGCAGGGGCTTCCCTGAGCTTCAGGGAGCCCCTGTGCTGATTCCATGGCGGCAGCATCCAGACCTGCGGCTATTTCAAAGGTTCTCATGGGGGAACTGGAGGCCTCTGGGTGCTAAACCACCTTTCCTGCACATTTGGAATCACTTAGGGAGATGGGCTATTTAAATCAGAATTCCTGGGGGGTGGGATCAGTTGTTGAAAAACCCCGCAGGTGATTCCAATATTTAGCCCCCCTTCTGGTCTAGAGCGGGACTTCTCAAACTTGGCCCTGCACGCACATCACCTGGGGATCTCGTTAGAGCACAGCTTCTGAGGCACCAGGCTGGGCCTGGGGCCTGGGCTTCTGCATTTCTAACAAGCTTCCAGCTGATGCTTGGACTGCTGGTCCTTCAGTCACACTCCGAGGAGCCAGGCTTTACTTTAGAATGGGGTCTGCTTTTTCTTCTTTCTCTAAAAGCTAGAGGGTGGAGGGAAACCTTGGAACAAGCCAGTTCCTTCTTGTTTTTCCCAAGTTGGTGATGAAGAAGGCTCTTTTGCGTTCACTTGCTTCTACCCCAATACACTGGAAAACCCATCCAGGATATGCTTTGCTCTAGTAAATAAGAACATTGTTATCTAGGGTGTCCCCTGCTCTCCTCCATACCCAGTCCTGGTCGTGCTCTGGAAGATGGTGAGCCAGCGTCCCTCTATCCCACTCACTCATTTACTTCTCAAATTTCCTGAAGAGTCGTGACCAAGAGCTCCTGTACCTTCTAACATGATAGCCAGAGCCCCTGGTAGAAGGCACCAAATCTTTCCCCATGTTCTCCACCTGGGGAGTTGAGTTTGAGTCCTATGAGTTTGGTCCATAACAGCTGAAATGATTTTCATCTGAGATGATTCTCTAGAGTTTTCTACAGCTACCCCAGGATTTAATCTCTTCTCCACATCCCCTTCCCTAACACCCAGTATGTCTGCTCTTGTAGGGCACAGCACTTCGATTTTAAGTGTCTGCTTTCCTCACAAGGCTGCCTTCTCCTTGAATGCAGAGCTATACCTCTTTCATCTTTGTACTACTGCCTTTTCTCTCCTAGAGGGAACAGTGTTCACTGAAGGAATGATTAACCGTGTTTGTTGAGTGAGTGCCGAACCTGGGAAGGGATTCATTCGACAAACATTTACTCTGTGGTCTCTGTATCCAGATAGAGGAGAGGCCACCTGGGCAGCCGAGAGCTGTATGGGTCCCTTTGAGGAGTAGATGTGCCCAGGCCTCCTGGTTTTTTTTCTTGTTTGTTTATATTGTTGTTTTCTTCCTTCCTGACGTTTCCTGGGGCCTTTTCTACAAGGCCAAGAAAGCCTATACAACAGTCAGTGAGCTGTTGAAAGAAGAGGTTACTGTGTAAATAAAACACTTCATCTCGTTGCATTTCGTTATGTCAGAGCAATGTATAAATCTGTCATATTATATCACAACATTAAACCAGGAATGTTCAGTCTCGGACTGGGGATTAAGCTCATTCTCAAATCATCCTGAAGGGTTGGATCCAGCGAACATGTTTAGCAAAGGCTCTCCAGACTCTGAGACCGAGGTAATAATTTCCTGGGCTATCATAAATGCAAAACACCCTGGAGACATCCTCTAACCTTCCTAAAAATTTCAGATCAAAGAGAGGTTCTCAAACAATAGAAGCCATTCCTAACAACCTTCCTCTGCTTTTCTAAGGACGAGGTTATCTGATCAGACTTCCCTTGGAGTAGATAAGCACCCATAAAATGAGTGATAAGTGGAGTCCATTTAGCAAGTGGGAGGAGAAGAGAATGGTTTTATAGATGGATTCAAAGATAAAAGCTCCATTTTTAAGGCACTGAGAGGGAGTGAATTATTAAACCAGTTAGAGACTCAGAGATGGAAAGATGAGACATTCTATTTATCGGCTATGCCTCTGTCGTATTTTGGTTGAAGAGTGAACGTTATTAAAAGAAATATTATCCTGCAGAGAAAAAAGGAAACTACAGTAGGGAAAGGAAAACATCATCCTTGATTTGGGTCTGTTGTGGTGGATGATGAGATAACTTTTAATGTCTCTTCCAGATCTGGAATTCTGTGATGCTACGGGGGAAGATTTTGCAAATCCCTTTCTCAGGGATATGAGCGAGAGCCATGTAGATGAATTTTGGTAAAGACCTCATGAGAAGGTGGATGGGTGGGTTTGGGCTTTGCGGTACAATCAACCATCCCCTCGCAGTTGGTTTTGTGCTCAGGCCTCAGTGTCTTATTGACAGAGACCTTAGTGCCGTCTTCTCTTCTATGGCTTTCTGCCATTGTTCCAACATGTGAGGAAAGAGCAAATGTGAAGTTAGGTTACTGCCTTATGCGGTCTTGGCAATTCTGTAAGGAAGTTCTGAAGCTTCCTTTAACAACGCATCACTAATGGTTCCCTCCCAACCTCGTTCAGCACTGTCTTGACCCTATGGGTTTTTTTTGTTTCATTTTTATTTATTTTTGGCTGCGTTGGGTCTTTGTTTCTGCCCAGGGGCTTTCTCTAGTTGCGGCGAGCGGGGGCTACTCTTCGTTGTGGTGCACGGGCTTCTCATTGCCGTGGCTTCTCTTGTTGCGAAGCACGGGCTCTAGGCGTGCGGGCTTCAGGAGTTGTGGCTCTCGGGGTTAGTTGCTCCACGGCATGTGCGATCTTCCCAGACCAGGACTCGAACCCTGCATTGGCAGGTGGATTCTTAACCACTGCGCCACCAGGGAAGCCCACCCCTATGTTTTTAATCTTTCTCTTGTCAACTATCCACATCTCTTTCTTCCTCAGACACAAGCTACTTCTCCTCTTCTTCCTTTCCTCTCTCTCCTCCCTCCTCCTCCCCCTCCTTCCCCCTCCCCCTCCTCCTCCCTTCTCCTTTTTCTTCTTTTTTCCTGGCTTCTCAAAAGTGCACTCTTGAACCCTGACAAATTGCTTTCCAACCCTATCACCCCGATGAAGCATCCTCTTTTTTTTTTTTAATGTTCCTCTTCTTTCAAAAATTGAAGTATAATTGACATAACATTATGTTAGTTTCAGGTGTATGACATGATAATTAAATATATGGATATATTACTAGACCATCACCGTAGTAAGTCTAGTTAACACACATAGTTACAAATTTTTTTCCTGTGATGAGAACGTTTAAGATCTACTCTCTTAGCAGCTGTCAAATATGCAATACCCTATTATTAACTATAGTCAGCGTACTGTACATTACATCCCCATGACATTTATTTTATAACTTGAAGTTTGGACTTTTTGACCTGCCTCTGGCAACCACAAATGTGTTCTCTGTATCCATAGAGCTTTTTTTGTTTTTTTTTAGATTTGACATATAAGTGAGATCATACAGTATGTCTTGCAAATTTCTCTTAAAGATCAGTGGTGATCTCCAAGTGGAAAAGCTTTTGTTCACAGCCCATTCTGCATCTGTGCAGTTTCTAAGGCTGTTTACCAACTTCTATTTGAAACTCTCTTTTCTCTTGGGGTCAGGGACATTGACTTCTTCTGTTCCTCTCTTTCCTAGGGTTCCATCTCTCTTTTTTGCCTGCTTAAAAAGGTAGATGCTTTATGAGGGTCTTTGTTTTGCCCTCTCCTCTTCTTGATGCGTCGTGGACAGAAAGGGGTGTCCAGTTTCCTGGAAGAGATGGACTTGATTTGGGTCTGGAAGAGAGGGAAGGATTTGGCTGGATGGGGATATGAATGCTGGATAGAGGTGGTCATTATTTTTAAGGAAACATTGTAAAGAAACTCATGGTCCCTAACTTTGTGACACTTTGTGCCAGCGGGGAGGCTGGGCAGATAAATAAACACATCGTTACACTTGGTGGTTTAATTAATTATATAGAAACAAATCACAGATGCTTTATTAAAAAGTGAGGAGGGAATGGATCACATGTGTAGGGTGTCATGAGGAAGTAAACATTTAAGTCAAATATGAGAAGGAGCCAGCTCTACCGAGAAAAGGGGAGTAGCGTGCCAGGAGTGAGGGCCGGAGACAAGACCATTGCAGGCACAGGGAACAGCATATGCAAAGAAGTCCTGTTCAGAATTTACTGTCCTTCCTTAAGTCAAAACAGGATAAAGAGTGACATTCAGGCTCCCAGTTTGGCATTTACGGCCCTTGAAAACTTTCTAATTTTTATCTTCTTCAATATTCCCTGAATATTCTGTATCTCTTCCTTCCTCCGGGTTTTCCTTCCTCTTGTGAGGGCCATGTCCCTCACAAAAGAAGTCTTCCTCACTCAGGTGAAAAAGCAATTTGAATAACAAGTGTGATTGATGGATAAGCCTATTATTATGTTTTAGGCCCCTGTAATTAAGTTACAAATGTGTTTTATAGAATCTATAGAGTAGAACCAAAGTTTTTTAATGTAGGAAGGTGGGAATGAGGAGTCCTATTCGCTGCTTCCAAGCAGCAAAGCAGACTTCTCCCTCCATCTTCTCCATCTCTGCTTTTCCTTCTTTCTCTCCCTCCTTCTCTCCCATTCTCTCTGCTGCTTCCCCTTCCTTCCTGATACCTGTCTCTAAGGCGATTATGAAGAAATGAGGTAGAGAAAACATAGATAAGAATACTTTAGAAATTACCATTCTGAACGACAGAAGAAGGATGTCTGTGTTACACCATTTGTGATATCAGTGTTCTAATGAAAATTAAGAGGCATTTGAGCTGGATGGAGCATGAGAGAGAGATTAAGAAAGTTTGATTAGGATAAAGTCAAAAGCAATAATAAACAAAGGATTGCAGAACCACTCTCCAGTCCATTTGCCTCAGGCAGTGAAAGATGATTTTTTAAAAAAAGACAAAAACAAATAAGAATGGAAACAGTAACAGTGAAAAAGATTCAATTTTAAACAAAAAGACTAACGGTGGGGGGTGATGGTGGAAATTTAAGATATAACAAAGATGGGAGAATAGGTGATAGAACTTGTTTTAAGAAAGAAAAGCTGTCTCGAGGAATGAGAGAAGTCAGACAGACAGCAATGTTCCACCTTCAGACGTATTAGATGCTCAGAGGTGAAGAGATGAGAATATCGTCTTAGTGCTGAAGGACAGGGAAAGAGTAAATAGAAAAATAAAGGAGCTCTATTCCAGCTGGCTTGTAGAGATAAGTGTCCTTTCAATGTCTCTAAAATTCCAAGAAAACAGGGAGCTTGAACTAATAATACTTTCAATATGCTACAGTTAAAATAAAATGTACTCTTGCAGAAACTAACTCAGAAACATTTTAAGAATCCAAGTTGATATAATTAAGGTAAACCTTTGGCAAATAAGACTAGTTGAATAATTTTGGTATAATAAAAAAAACAATATTTTTCTCTGATTTATCAATATCACGTATAATGTAAAAGCACATTTTTATTCTATTTGGACCTGCTTTCTCTAAACTTACGCAGGTGTACTGATTGGTTATGAAAAATGTCACTTTTTCTACAACTAAATTGAATCATTATTTTGACAGATGCTTTATTTTAATAGGAATCATGTTTTGTAGTATGTCAGCTTGAAGATAATTTCCAAGATCTTTAGGGAATTTAATAATAAAATGACAACCAATTGAAAAATTGGCAAAGGATCTGACTTGACATTTCTCCAAAGATCATATACAAATGGCCAATAAGCATATGAAAAAGATGCTCAACATCATTAGTCATTAAGGAATTGCAGATCAAAACCACCATGAGATACCAGTTCATGCGCACCAAGATGGCTAGAATCAAATACACAATACTGAGTGTTGGTGAGAATGTAGAGAATTTAGAACCCTCAGCTACCGCTGGTCTGAATATAAAATAATGCAGCTGCTGTGGAAAGCAGTTCTGTAGTTCTTCAAAAATTAAATATATACAGTTACCTTGTGATCGAGAAATTCCACCCCTAGGTTCCACTCAGGAAAATTCAAAACATATTTTCATACCAAAACTTGTGTACAGATGGTCATAGCAGCATTATCCATAATAACCAAAAAGTGGAGACAACCCATATGTCCACCAACTGATGAACAGATAAACTAAATGTGGTATATCCATACAATGAAATATTATTTGGCCCTAAAAGGCATGAAATACTGATACTTGCTCTAGGATGGATGAACCTTGAAAACAATATGCTAAGAGAAAGGAGCCAGACACTAAAAGCCACATGTTGTATATTCTATTTATGTGAAACGTCCAGAATAGGTAAAACAGAGAGACATAACATATATTAGCAGTTGCTGAGATAGAGGGGAAAGGGAATTATAGAGAATGACTGCTAATGGATATGGGTTTTCTTTTTGGGGTGATGAAAATATTCTGGGTAATGGTGATGGTTGTACAATCTTGTGAATACACTAAAAACCACTGAATTGTACACATTAAAATGGCTAATTTTGGGGCTTCCCTGGTGGCGCAGTGGTTAAGAATCCACCTGCCAATGCAGGGGACACGGGTTCAAGCCCTGGTTCGGGAAGATCCCACATGCCGCAGAGCAACTAAGCCCATGTGCCACAACTACTGAGCCCGCACTCTAGAGCCCATGAGCCACAGCTACTGAGCCCACGTGTCACAACTACTGAAGCCCACGTGCCTAGAGCCCGTGCTCCGCAACAAGAGAAGCCACCGCAATGAGAAGCCCGCACACCGAAACGGAGAGTGGCTCCCTTTCACCACAACTAGAGAAAGCCCGCATGCAGTAATGAAGACCCAACGCAGCCAAAAATAAATAAATTAAATAAATAAATTTTTAAAAAAAGAGAACAACTGTGAAAATGATTTATAGAAAAAAAGGCTAATTTTATGGTATGTGAATTATATCTCAATTTTACAAAAAGAACTCTAGGGAATTTGAATCCTTAGACTGATTAAATAGAGCTAATTAATGGATAATCACTGGACACCTAAATTATTTCAAAATAAGATAAACCCCTGAAACATTGATCACTGAGCATAATTTTATGTTTATATGCTTTTGCTTTTAACATGCTACAGATAAGCTATATCTTTCATTAATTTTTGCCACTTTCAGAAGGGATACAAAGTTGTAGTAAGTGTGTGTATTTAGGAAGTTGTGTTAGATGTATTTATGAGTTCTCCTTGTTGGCTAAAACGCTGATTGGTGACAGGCAATTCTCCATTATCTACTTTGAAGTTTTCTCTATGAAATAGAAGTTGGTCACTTGGTTCGGTTTAAAGTTACAATTAATATTGGTGTTTGAGACTACTCTAGGAGCAACAGTGTCAGAGAAAATACGACGACAAATGTGCTTCTATTTTTCAAGGAAAATAATAGCTTTCCCCTAAAATAGTACTTCCTTTCTTTTTTTCTTTTTTTGTTCTTCAAACCCATTTACACTCTTAAAACTTATTGAGGACTCCAAAGAGTTTATGGGGGTTGTAGCTACTGGTACTGACTGTATTGGAAATTGAAACTGAGAACATTTAAAAACGCTTCTTTATTGATTGATTACTTGAAGGTAGTAATGATGAAAGCATCCTATGCTAATAACATCTTCTGAAATTAGTTCTCGTGGTCTCGCAGAATTTGTCCTCAAGTGCCAGGCAGTATGTTCCAGAAAATTAAAGAGCACAAGGAAAGGCAAAGCTTGGAATGTAAATTTTATTTGCCCTGGTTTATAATACCTGAGTCTGAAAAGCTATGGAATGTGTTAATGGCTTAGCAAATTTGCTCAATGTTGAAGAAATTGCTTCCTTGATTTACCATTTATGGATTTCACTTACAATATGAAGGGTTAATCTTTCAGAGTCATCTACCTACATAGCAAACATTGTCTTATCAGAGGAACTTTCTGCGCTTTATGCTGACTTTGTCACATCCTGGCTTATTTAAGAAAACAACAACAAAAAAGAGAAGAATCCTCACTTCTGAAAGAGCTAACATTTTTACAATCATGTTACCTTCCATGTTTATTTTTAATTTTTTGTCACTTCAATTAAATAGGTAACAAGTATTGTTTCTCAGGCGCCCACTTAACCAAGTGTCTATATCTCCTCTGATAATATTTTTTATTTTGTCTTCCCAAAATCAGACAGTATAGAACAACAACAGAAAGTAAAACTCTCAGGATATCTTTTGTATCTAAAACTGTATTTATGATTCCCAGAGGGCCCCTGCAAAATCATAGAGATGTGTTCTTTCACCGTGTAAAGCACTAGAAATAATTAGGTTTAAAAAAAAATCTATATTCCTATTGATGGGTTGCATGAGAAGAGATGTCAAATCAAAAGAGATGTGTATCCTCCCCTAAGTAAAATTTTTATGAGTAAAATATTATTAATATAAATATTTCAGAAACTTTATCCTATTTGGGAGGTTCCTGGGAATGTGTCAATGCCCTGTGGTCCATGACATTCCTCTATTTATCAAAGTCTTGGTGCAGTTTTGATTGATGACATTAGGCATCAACAGTAAAGTGTTCTTAGTCATAAATTTCAGTTATTGTTTAAAATGCTTATTGGCCACAAGTTTCTTCTTCATTTAAATCTGACACCTTCTGGGCCAGTGGCTCTGGGGATTGTATATACATCAGATGCACGCATGAGGTTTTATAAAAATACAGATGTCTAGACTCTACTCCAGACCTACTAAATCACTTTACTTAATAATCTTGGGATATTCTTAGCATATGCTTTGCATATTATTGGTATGTTATGTGTATTATGTCTCAGGATTATTATTTTATATATTGAAATTATTTCCTCTGTAAAGAGTACATTCTAATTTTATAAATCAGATGTAACATTTCACTAACTTCTTTGAAAATAGGCTTAATCATGGTCCTTAGGAGACATTTTACCAAAGTGTTTTGAAATAGCTTTATTATCTTGTTCTTCACGCCACATGTACAACCAAATTTGCTGTCAGTTGCATCATCCTTGTTATGGACATTCATCAGACCTTTCACATTGGAAACATATCAGTGATAAATTAACCACCACTATTTGAATCTCTGTTATCTACAGATAGTTTTTGTATTATTCTGATGCATTTTTGCTGTAGGTATGACAGTTTGAAAAGTTGCCAATAATGGCAGAAAACAGCGAGTTTGATCCTATTTCCTCCTTCACATCAGAACCTGGGCAGTCTTCTCCCAGCTTCTGCCCTAACCACCTCATCATCTGGTTCTATGCTGGTCCCGTTCCTTTCCCTGCCCAAAGTTTTCCGTATTAACTGGCTTATTCCTTTTCTCCCTTGTTCAGGGACTGTCTTCTTTTTCTCTTTCTTTTGTTTCTTCTCTCTCCTGTTCCTGATGATTAGTTTATTATTTTACCTACCACTTCTCTCCCATCAGGGTTCTCTCTCTCTTTTTTTTTTTTTTTCCATGTCTTTCCTTTCCAATTGCCACCCCTTCTACTAATCTCTGAATCCTCCTATCATGTCAGGTCACTCCCATGCGATTTCTCTCCTGATTTTGTCCACATTTCCTCCAGTATAAACTCCTTATTGCATCATAAGCAAACTCTTTGTCCAGAATGCATTTATAACTCCATTTTACCTGCTTGATAGAGCGGAAAACACTCACACAATGTTATCAAAACTGTTCCTGAGTTGCTCTGCGGACTGGGGGTTCCCAAGTTGAAAATCAATCTGGTGCTTCCCTAAGCACTTTAAGTGCTTTTCTGAATTAAAGGACAGCATCAAATATCCAACCAGAATTTCAACACAAAAGTTAACAGCTGGTGTATAAAGAATCTCCTAAAGCCTCTTGTTATCTGAGTTAGGCCTTCTTTATTGAACTTTATTTGAAAAAGGCAACTTGGCATTAAACTCACAGCTGCAAGTTTTCTAGGAGGGAGGAAAAAAACCAGTCTGGATAGGGTTACATCAGCTACAAAAGAAAGAAAACCTATCTGTGACCTTATTCTGCGGGCAGTCTGACGTGGTGGCAGAAATCGCTTTTCGTACTGCTTGGGAAGTATCCCTACAAATTGTCGCTGGGATTGAGGGTGACTCTACTGGCTTCTTTCAGTCGGTGGCTTTTGGGGTCTGGCCCACCATTTGGAGGCATAAGTCTCACGCTTAGAGACTTTTTTTTGCTTTTGTGCAACAGATGCTGAGCAGAAACAAATACCTACTTAATTTTGGAATAAGGACCAAAAATTTTGGTGCACCAAATGTAACTTGTAATGTAAATGTTTTTCAAATGTAATTACGCCTGCCAGCGCAACCCTTTAATAACAAGCACCTAGTTTACAATTATACTGTCCACATAATTTGCTACTTGCACACTGATTTCCACCCCCTCCCTCCCCTTAAACCCCCTCTCTTCCCACAAGCTTCCGCAACTTAATTTATACTGACAAAACTTTTGATACACTGGGCATTTTTCCAAACTAGTGTGTCCCAAATATTGCTGCACATTAGATTCAGCTGGGGAACTTTAAAAACTCCTAATCGGGGTGCCTGGGGGAGGGAGCCAAGTGTCACCACTTTCGAAAGTTTCTCAGGTGATTCCAAAATGAAGCAAAGCTTGGAAACCATTGTTCTAAGTGATTTATCTACGTCAACTCGCTGTCTTGGCCCTTCGCACTCAGAGTTATCAGGCTACCCCAGATCATATGGGTTGGTCAGTCTGTTTCTCTGTACTTATCTCGTGTGTCATAGATGATAACTTATCGTCCTTAATCTATTCACACTTCTCACCTGTCTTCCAGGAACTACACTTGCACCCTGATTTTCTCTTAGCCTCTGTTTATAGCTTCCCTTCTCCTTCCTGAAAATATGGATATGCTCCAGAGTTCAGGCCTTCTTCATCTCTTTTTTACCTTACACTTACCCCCTTGATGATCTCACCCAGTCTTGTGACTGAAAACACCATCTATATGCTGACAATTCTCATATTCCCAGATTTATATTTCTAGCTCCAAATTTTCTCTTAAATTCCAGATTCCTAAATCCAACTCTATTACATATCTCTGTTTGGATGTCTAATAGTCATGATGATTGACATAGCCAAAACAGAATGTATGGTTCTTTTCTAATTACCCCTCCAATTACTCTTTCTACAGAAGTTTCCATTTGAGTTGATGACTACTCCATTCTTTGAGCTGCTCAGATGAAAAAGAAAGCACCCTTGACCCCTCTTTCTCTGAGCACATTGAATCTGTCAGATAATCCTGTTGGCTCTACTCTTCAGTATCTCCAGAATCCAACCACCTCTGACCACTTCCGCTGATACCACCCTGCTGTGAGCTGCCATCATCTCTCACCTACATCACTGCAAACACCTCCTCACTCTTCCCCCTGCACCTATCATGCCTCCCTGCAGTCTCTTCTCAGTACGGCCCCTGGAGCGGTCCTTAAAGACACAGTTCAACCCTGTCACTCCTCTGTGTGGCTTTCCACTTAACTTATGGTAAAACCCAACATTCTTAGGGCGGCCTTCAAGGCCCATGTGATTTAGCTCCCAGTCACCTCTCTGACCTCATCACCTACAACTCTCCACCCTGCTCAGCATGCAGCAGTATGGTTAGGCTGAATAATGGCCCCCAAAGAGGTCCATGTTCGAATTCCTGAAGCCTGTGAATGTTACTCAATGTAGCAAAAGAAACTTTGCAGGTGGAATTAAGTTAAAGATCTTGAGATGAGGAGATCATCTGGGTACGCCCAATGTAATCACAAGTTTCCTTACATGAGGGAGACAGGAGAGTTACACTGACTAAATGAAGACGTGATAATGGAAGCAAGAGGTTGGAACAGGATTTGGGAGAGTTACTAATCTGGCAAACCTCAGTATCATCATCTGTAACGTGGCAAATGTGACCCACCTCACAGGGTCATTCTGAAGATAAAGTGAGAAAAGCCTTGTATGTTTGTCATTTGAAGTGATATGTAAAATTTCCTATTTACATTTCATTAATTTCATCTTATTTATTTTGGACCCAATTTTCCACCCATCTGGGGAAAAAGGCAAAAATCTTTTAAAGTACTTATTGTAATTTAATGAGATAGTCATGCAATTGAGATTTATGTGCCAGTGTTCATTCAGGTCATGGACAACCTTACAGAAAAGAACTAGACCAGATACAAAACTCCTTAAACCTCTAAGTGGATTCTTATCCATATTTAATATTGTTCAACCATTTATGAATTCACCTACACCGAGTATGCAAATATGCCCTTGGTCCGTGGGGGTTTGGTTTTTTTTGAGGAGCTCTTACACTGCATAACTAAAATCCTGGTTTACAGTGTCTGTGACCACTCCCTAACTGCTGGTTAGTCGGGCAGGTTTTTCCCTTAGTGAACCCACTTGGATTCTATGGATCATCTTGATCTTCTATCAGTTTCCTAAGTATTGGCAAGCCATTTTAGGATTTTGCCATGTATATATTGATGTACGAAGTTTATTTTTTGGTAGTTTCTTGGGCTTACTTTTTGGAAGAGAGAGACATTTTTTTCCCCTCAAGTCTTAAGATTCCTCTCTATTTCTCTACAATTTCTCACTAGTAATCCATTTGGGTGCTTGACTGTACCTGCACATTCCTTTTATATCCTGAAATATAATATATCTTGGTCTGAAAGCATGATAACATTTACTATGACCACATACGCTTTTACCCTTCTCTGTATCTCAGTTCCCACTTAATGTTTGTCCTATCTGCACAGTTTGAAGAGCATTCTTCTTAACAGACAAGGTAGAAATTGGGAACATTGCAAGATAATTTTGTACTCCCAGTTTTTTTAAGGCATCAGCTTCAGTACAGAACTGGGAGTTCTATTTTCCAATAAGACTACCAGATTTAATTTCACCGAGAAAAAATTTATGTTTTTCCCTATAAATTATATTTTTACTCATTAGATTTCATTTTCCTCCCTTGGCTTTATTTTTCTTTTATTAAAAAAATTATAAAGCTTCATTTCACTTACCTTTTGGATCCTTTGTATGATAAGAGTGATTTAAGATTTTAATCTAGAGCACTGGAGTTGAATTCACTCCCATATTTTAAGATATTCAGCTTCCTGACATGTGAAAATATAAAATGTGTACCTGGCACAATTTTCAGGGAAAAAACTCACAGAAATGTGTTGAGGTTCCTGTTTTTCAGCTTCAGAAATGGCTTCCCTGTGTTCCTTTACCCTGTGTGTGAAATACCCGCCCTCCCCCTACAGTGGTCTCTCAGGACACCAGCTCTGTCTAGTGAACTAAGGTCATTAACTGGACTGCCTGGTTGGTACCAAACAAAGAACTATGAAAATAAAGACAGGAAGAAAATTTCTTGTTAATTAGTTCACTCCAGAATTAATGTTCAGACAGTCAATATATGGCAGTAGACTGAAAGCAATTTCTCAATAACCTGTAATTTCCCTTTTTTTGCTTCGTAAAGAGATATTCAGCTAGAAAAAGATTAATTACGTGGGTGTCCTTCACTCTGTGGAAAGGAAACATCTAGAAAGCTAACTCTTAAAATATGCTGATTTACATTATAATTGTGAAAATGTTACCATTGGGATCTCCATTTCTGACTGTCTTGTCCTTCTGCTTAGGGAAGGTAAAATGGTATCACTTTTTTTTTAATAGATCTTTATCGGAGTATAATAATATTTTTTAATAGATCTTTATTGGAGTTCCATAGTGGTTGTATCAATTTACATTCCAACTACAGTGCAGGAGTATTCCCTTTTCACCACACCCTTTCCAGCATTTATTGTTTCTAGATTTTTTGATAATGGCCATTCTGACCAGTGTGAAGTGATACCTCATTGTAGTTTTGATTTGCATTTCTCTAATAATTAGTGATGTTGACCATCTTTTCATGAGCCTCTTGGCCATCTGTATGTCTTCCTTGGTGAAATGTCTATTTAGGTTTTCTGCCCGTTTTTGGATTGGATTGTTTGCTTTTTTTGATACTGAGCTCCTTGAGCTGTTTGTATATTTTGGAGATTAATCCTTTGTTGTTTCATTCGCAAATATTTTCTCCCATTCTGAGGGATGTCTTTTTGTCTTGTTTATGGTTTCCTTTGCTGTGTAAAAGCTTTTAAGTTTAATTAAGTCCCATTTGTTTATTTTTATTTCCATTACTCTAGGAGGTGGGTTTAAAAAGATCTTGCTGTGGTTTATGTCAAAGAGTGTTTTTCCTATGTTTTTCTCTAAGAGTTTTGTAGTGTCTCATCTTACATTTAGGTCTTTTATCCATTTTGACTTTATTTTTGTGTACGGTGTTAGGGAGTGTTCTAATTTCATTCTTTTACATGTAGCTGTCCAGTTTTCCCAGCACCACTTATTGAAGAGGCTGTCTTTTCTCCATTGTATGTTCTTACCTCCTTTGTCATAAATTAGGTGACCATATGTGCGTGGGTTTATCTCTGGGCATTCTATCCTGTACCATTGATCTATATTTCTGTTTCTGTGCCAGTACCATACTGTTTTGATTACTGTAGCTTTGTGGTATAGGTTGAAGTCAGGGAGCCTGATTCCTCCAGCTCTGTTTTTCTAGATTGCTTTGGCTATTTGGGGTTTTTTGTGTTTCCATACAAATTGTGAAATTTTTTGTTCTAATTCTGTGAAGAATGCCATTGGTGGTTTGACAGGGATTGCACTGAATCTGTAGATTGCTTTGGGTAGTATAGTCATTTTCACAATATTGATTCTTCCAATCCAAGAACATGGTATACTTCTCCATCTGTCATCTTTGATATTCATCAGTGTTTTAAGTTTTCTGAATACAAGTCTTTCACCTCCTTAGGCAGGTTTATTCCTAAGTATTTAATTCTTTTTGTTTCAATGGTAAATGGGAGTGTTTCCTTAATTTCTCTTTCTGATTTTTTGTTGTTAGTCTGTAGGAACACCAGAGGTTTCTGTGCATTAATTTTGTATCTTGCAAACTTACCAAACTCATTGATTAGTTCTAGTAGTTTTCTGGTAACATCTTTAGGATTTTCTTTGTATAGTATCATGTGATCTGCAAGCAGTGACAGTTTTACTTCTTCTTTTCTGATTTGGATTCCTTTTATTTCTTTTTCTTCTCTGATTGCCACGGCTAGGACTTCCAAAATTATGTTGAATAATAGTGGTGAGAGTGGGCAACCTTGTCTTGTTCCTGATCTTAGTGGAAATGGTTTCAGTTTTTCAATTCGCAAATATTTTCTCCCATTCTGAGGGATGTCTTTTTGTCTTGTTTATGGTTTCCTTTGCTGTGTAAAAGCTTTTAAGTTTAATTAAGTCCCATTTGTTTATTTTTATTTCCATTACTCTAGGAGGTGGGTTTAAAAAGATCTTGCTGTGGTTTATGTCAAAGAGTGTTTTTCCTATGTTTTTCTCTAAGAGTTTTGTAGTGTCTCATCTTACATTTAGGTCTTTTATCCATTTTGACTTTATTTTTGTGTACGGTGTTAGGGAGTGTTCTAATTTCATTCTTTTACATGTAGCTGTCCAGTTTTCCCAGCACCACTTATTGAAGAGGCTGTCTTTTCTCCATTGTATGTTCTTACCTCCTTTGTCATAAATTAGGTGACCATATGTGCGTGGGTTTATCTCTGGGCATTCTATCCTGTACCATTGATCTATATTTCTGTTTCTGTGCCAGTACCATACTGTTTTGATTACTGTAGCTTTGTGGTATAGGTTGAAGTCAGGGAGCCTGATTCCTCCAGCTCTGTTTTTCTAGATTGCTTTGGCTATTTGGGGTTTTTTGTGTTTCCATACAAATTGTGAAATTTTTTGTTCTAATTCTGTGAAGAATGCCATTGGTGGTTTGACAGGGATTGCACTGAATCTGTAGATTGCTTTGGGTAGTATAGTCATTTTCACAATATTGATTCTTCCAATCCAAGAACATGGTATACTTCTCCATCTGTCATCTTTGATATTCATCAGTGTTTTAAGTTTTCTGAATACAAGTCTTTCACCTCCTTAGGCAGGTTTATTCCTAAGTATTTAATTCTTTTTGTTTCAATGGTAAATGGGAGTGTTTCCTTAATTTCTCTTTCTGATTTTTTGTTGTTAGTCTGTAGGAACACCAGAGGTTTCTGTGCATTAATTTTGTATCTTGCAAACTTACCAAACTCATTGATTAGTTCTAGTAGTTTTCTGGTAACATCTTTAGGATTTTCTTTGTATAGTATCATGTGATCTGCAAGCAGTGACAGTTTTACTTCTTCTTTTCTGATTTGGATTCCTTTTATTTCTTTTTCTTCTCTGATTGCCACGGCTAGGACTTCCAAAATTATGTTGAATAATAGTGGTGAGAGTGGGCAACCTTGTCTTGTTCCTGATCTTAGTGGAAATGGTTTCAGTTTTTCATCATTGAGAATGATGTTTGCTGTGGGTTTGTCATAAATGGTCTTTATTATGTTGAGATAAGTTCCCTCTATGCCCATTTTATGAGAGTTTTCATCATAAATGGGTGTTGAATTTTGTCAAAACCTTTTTCTGCATCTATTGAGATGATCATATGGTTTTTATTCCTTAATTTGTTAATGTGGTATATCACATTGATTGATTTCCATATATTGAAGAATCCTTGCATCCCTGGAATGAATCCCGCTTGATCATGGTGTATGATCCTTTTAACGTGTTCTTGGATTCTATTTGCTAGTATGCCATTCAGGATTTTTGCATCTATATTCATCAATGATATTGGTCTATAATTTTCTTTTTTTGTGATATCTTTTTCTAGTTTTGATATCAGAGTGATGGTGGCTTCATAGAATGAATTTGGGAGTGTTTCTCCCTCTGCAATTTTTTGGAAGAGTTTGAGAAGGATTGGTGTTAGGTCTTCTCTAAATGTTTGACAGAATTCGCCTGTGAAGCCCTCTGGTCCTGGATTTTTGCTTGTTGGAAGATTTTTAATTACAGTTTCAATTTCATTACTTCTGATAGATCTGTTTATATTTTCTAATTCTTCCTGGTTCAGTCTTGGAAAATTGTACCCTTACGAGAATTTGCCCATTTCTTCATGGTTTTCCAGTTCATTGGCATATAGTTGTCTTTAGTAGTCTCTTATAATCCTTTGTATTACTGCGGTGTCAGTTGTGATTTCTCCTTTTTCATTTCTAATTTTATTGATTTGCATCCTCTCCCTTTTTATCTTGATGAGTCTGGTTAAGGGTTTATCATTTTCTTCGTTTCTATTTCATTTATTTCTGCTCTGATCTTTATAATTTCTTTCCTTCTACTGGCTTTGAGTTTTCTTTGTTCTTCTTTCTCTAGTTTTTTTAAGTGTAGGGTTAGATTGTTTATATGAGGTTTTCTTGTCTTTTGAGATGAGATTGTATTGCTATGAACTTCCCTCTTACAACTGTTTTTGCTGCATCCCATAGGTTTTGGGTCGTCATGTTTTTGTTGTCATTTATTTCTATGTATTTTTAAATTTCTTCTTTGATTTCATCCATGAACTCTTGGTTATTTAGTAGCACACGGTTTAGCCTCCATGTATTTGTGGTTTTTACAGGTTTTTTTTCCTATAATTGATTTCCAGTCTCATAGTGTTGTGGTCAGAAATGATGCTTGATACGACTTCAACTTTCTTAAATTCTCTGAGGCTTGATTTGTGACCCAAGATGTGATCTATCCTGGAGAATGTTCCATGTGCACTTGAGAAGAAAGTGTATTCTGCCACTTTTGCGTGGAATGTTCTATAAATATCAATTAAATCTATCTGGTCTATTGTGTCATTTAGAGCCTGTGTTTCCTTATTTATTTTCTGTTTGGATGATCTGTCCATTGGTTTAAGTGGGGTGTTAAAGCCCTCTACAATTATTGTGTTATTGTCGATTTCTCCTTTCATGGTTGTTAGCATTTGCCTTATGTATTGAGGTTCTCCTATGTTGGGTGCGTAAACATTCAAAATTGTTATATCTTCTCCTTGGATTGATCCTTAGAGCATTATGTAGTGTCCCTCCTTATCTCTTGTAAGTCTTTAAAGTGTATTTTGTCTGATATGAGTATTGCTACTCCAGCTTTCTTTTGATTTCCATTTGCATGGACTATCTTTTTCCATCCCTTCACTTCCAGTCTGTATGTGTCCCTAGGTCTGAAATGGGTCTCTTGTATACAGCATATGTATGGGTCTTGTTTTTGTATCCATTCAGCCAGTCTGTGTTTTTGGTTGGGGAATTTAATCCATTTACATTCAAGGGTATTATTGATATGTATGTTCCTATTACCATTTTCTTTATTGTTTTGGGTTTGTTTTTGTGGGTCTTTTTCTTCTCTTGTGTTTCCCATTTAGAGAAGTTTCTTTAGCATTTGTTGTAAAGCTGGTTTGGTGGCGCTGAATTCTCTGAGCTTTTGCTTGTTTGAAAAGCTTTTGATTTCTCTGTTGAATCTGAATGATTGCTGGGTAGAGTAATCTTGGCTGTAGATTTTTCTCTTTCATCACTCCTGCCACTCCCTTCTGGCCTACAGAGTTTCTGCTGAAAAAATCAACTGATAACCTTATGGGGATTCTTTTGTATGTTATTTTTTTTTTTCCCTTGCTGCCTTAAATATTTTTTCTTTGAATTTAATTTTTGTTAGTTTGATTAATATGTGTCTTGGTGTGTTTTTCCTAGGGTTTGTCCTGTATGGGACTCTCTGTTCTTCCTGGACTTGGGTGACTATTTCCTTCCCCATGTTAGGGAAGTTTTCGACCATAATCTCTTCAAATATTTTCTCAGACTCTTTCTTTTTCTCTTCTTCTTCTGGGAAGAGCCCTATAATTCGAACCCTATAATTCAAATATTGGTGCATTTAGTGTTGTCCCAGAGGTCTCTGAGATTGTCTTCAATTCTTTTCATTCTTTTTTCTTTATTCTTCTCCTTGATAGTTATTTCCACCATTTTGTCTTCCAGCTCACTTATTTGTTCTTCTGTCACAGTTATTCTGTTATTGGTTCCTTCTAGTGTATTTTTCATTTCAGTTATTGTGTTGTTCATCTTTGTTTGTTTGTTCTTAAGTTCTTCTAGATCTTCATTAAACATTTCTTGTATTTTCTCAATCCATGCCTCCATTCTATTTCTGAGATTCTGGATCATTTTACTATCATTACTCTGAATTCTTTTTCAGGAAGATTGCCTATTTCCTCTTCATTTATTTGGTCTTGTAGGTTTTTACCTTGTTCCTTCATCTGTGATATATTTTTTTATCATCTCATTTTTTTTCCTTTTTTTTTTTATGTGTGGGATTGTGTTCCTGTCTTACTGGTTGTTTGTCCTGAGGCTTCCAACACTGGAATTTGTAGACTGTTGGGTAGAGTTGGGTCTTGGTGCTGAGATGAGGACCTCCATGAGACCTCACTCCGATGAATATTCCCTGGGGTCTGGGTCTCTGTTAGTCCAGTGGTTCGGACTCGGAACTTCCACCGCAGAAGTTTTGGCCCAACCCCCAGCTTGTGAGCCAAGATCCCACAAGCCATGTGGGGTGGCAAAAAAAAAAAAAAGAGGGAGAAAAATAACAAAGTAAAAAATAAAATTAGATGGAAACTAACAGATATTTTAGAAATAATATAAAAGTGAAAATATAGATGAATCAACAACTGAAGGTACAACAGTACCACAGTAGTAAAAAAGAAGACGAGGGAAGAAAAAAAGGGGGAAAAGGCCTTGGCTGTGGAGCACAGGGCCTAACCAAGGGTGAGGTTTGGGCAGTGGGTGAGGCCTATGCTCAGGACCCACAGGGCTGGAAAAAGCCCTGGGGGCTGTGGGGAGTGGGGCTTAGGCTCAATGGAACAGAAGGGGCCAGGTGTGCCCCCCACCCCTGGTCTCAGAGGGTGGGAGACATCGCCTGGGAGCCCAGCAGGCTTCCTGGGCTTGAGTGGGCAGGGAAAACGCCCGCCTCTCCTCTCCTGCTCCTCCCAGGGGGTCCCTCCCGCCTGCCTCTCTTGCTCTCCTCGGCCTCAGGGGCGCCAATCATGTCTGGCCTCCGCTTCTCCTTCCCCCTCAGTCTCCCCACATCCTACCGGTTCACTTGGGGGTTCCTCCCATCTCCTTGGGCGTCAGCATACCCCACTAGTGGCTGGCAGGTGCCCTAGTTCTGCAGAGACGCTAACTAGGTATCTTCCCACACTGCCATCTTGACTCCACCTCTCTGGTGTCACTTTAATAGTAGTGGTTGTAGTAACTACAGTGAGTGCCTCACCATGTTTCAGGTGCTGTGAGAAGGACAGGGGTGTTGTTACACTCAGTCCTCATGGCAGCACCATGAAGCAGGTGCTATTGTGAGTGTCATTTATAGAAAAAGACGTTCAGAGAGGTTAACAAAATTGCCCAGTTCACATAGTTATTAACTGGCAGAGCCTAAGTGGGCCTGACTTGGAGGCCTGCTCTTATCCACTACACAATACGCTTTTCTGACCTTAACCACCATTAAAGACACCCCTGGAAGTTCAGTTCCCCTCAAATGACTCCTGCATTCATTCTGGGAGTCTCTAAGATGTGTCCCAGAGGAACTCATTAATAACACTCTAGAGTTAGCTCCAGGAATCTTTCATTTATCCACTCTTAATCTCCCATAACTACACCATTGCTGAGGTCTACACCATTGTCAAAATCTTCTGAAGGGCCCTCTCCACTGCTCCCCCGTCTGAACGGGGACCCAGGCAATTTATGGGGACTGTTTCCCAAAGGTCCCAAAGGTACTAGGCATCCACTCTGTCTGATGAGGCTTCTCTCTCCAGCTGGGAAGGTTGAGGATTCTGGGCTCCATCACCACCCGTGGGGGCCAAAGGAGTGGGCCCCATCATGGAAGGAGCAGATACACTGGAGCAACAGGAGTCCTTCAGTTGCCAGGACATCCTGTCTCTTCTTTGTTCCTCTATGCCTCCCAGCAAATGTTTCAGCAACACCTCATATGCTCTTTTCTACTTGGAATTCCCCTCTTTCCTCCAACTCCCCTTTACCTGGTAAGGTCTTCTTCACTGTTTAAGACCCAATTCAAGAGATGCCAGGTCTCGGAACCCTTCCCTGACTATTCCATGTAACTTATTAGTTGCCCTCCACTGTGTTTCCATAATATCCTTTACTTGTATCAAATGCCACCCTGACATGTTGTATTATGAATATTGCATATGTATTTTTTTATCTCACTAGATAATTGAGTACATTTTGCAATTTGAGAGCAGAGATTGTTACCCTTCTTTGTGTCTCAGCCCAGTACCTGTCATGTAGTATCAGGTCAATAAATGTTAAAAAATAGATCACTCCTGTGTTTCTAGCTAGAATAACTAGGAGGATGGATGACTTAATAAATTTTCCTTATTAAGTTTCCCTTGACCTTTCCCCAATTCATGTCTAATCATCTCTTCCCTGGACCCCTGAAGCAGCCTCTCAACTCTTTTTATTGTGGTAAAATATAGATAATAAATTTATTATTTCAATTATTTTAAAGTATACAAAGCCTCTCAACTCTTAACCTGTGTCCCTGACCTCAGTAAATCCTCCTCAATACCACCCTTTATTTAGTTGCCCAAATGAACTAAAACTATGTCAGCCTACTGTTTAAAATTCTTCACTAATTTCCCTTTGCCTACAGAATATAATTAAGTCAATACTTTTAAAATGTCATATAAGACAAGAAAAAGAAATAAAAAGGCATCCACATTGGAAAGGAAGAAGTAAAACTGTCACTATTTGAAGATGACATGATACTATATAAAGAAAACCCTAAAATCTCCACCAAAAAAACTATTAGAAATAATAAATGAATTCAGTAAAGTTTTAGGATACAAGATTAATATACAGAAATCAGTTGCTTTTCTATACAGTAATAATGAACTATCAGAAAGAGAAAGCAAGAAAACAATCAGCTTAAAGTCACATCAAAAAAAAAAAAAAAAAACAACCTAGGAAAAAACTTAACCAAGAAGGTGAAAGACCTATACTCTGAAAACTATAAAACACTGATGATGGAAATTGAAGATGATACAAAGGAATGGAAAGATATCCCATGTTCTTGGATTGAAAGAATTAATACTGTTAAAATGTCCACACTACCCAAAGCAATCTGCAGATTTAATGCAATCCCTATCAAAAATCTCTATGACAGTTTCCACAGAACTAGAAGAAATAACTCTAAAATTTATATGGAGCCACAAAAGAGCCTCAATTGCCAAATTAATCTTGGGAAAAAAGAATAAAGCTGGAGGTATCATGCTCCCTGACTTCAGAGTATACCACAAAGCCATAGAAATCAAAACAGCATAATACTAGCACAAAAACAGACACACAGATCAGTGGAACAGAATAGAGAGCCCAGAAATAAGCCTAAGTAGTTATGGCCAACTAATCTAAGACAAAAGAGACAAGAATATACAATGGAGAAAAGGCAGACTCTTCAACAAGTGATGCTAGGAAAACTGGACAGCTACACGTAAAAGCATGAAATTAGAATATTTTCTCACACCATACACAAAAATAAATTCAAAATGGATTAAAGACCTAAATGTAAGACTGAAACCATAATACAAGAAGAGAACATAAGCAGAACACTCTTTGACATAAATCATAGCAATATTTTTTTGGATCTATCTCCTAAGGCAAAAGAAATAAAAGCAAAACCCCCAAATGGGACCTAATTAAACTTAAAAGCTTTTGCACAGCAAAATAAACCATCACAAAATGAAAAGATAATCTACTGAATAGGAGAAAATATTTGCAAATGATGTGGTCAATAATGGGTTAATATCAAAAATATATTGACCGCTCATACAACTTAATATCAAAAGAACAACTGACCTGATTAAAAAATGGGCAGAAGACCTAAACAGGCATTTTTTCAAAGAAGATATACAGATGGCTAACAGGCACATGGAAAGACATTCAGCATGGCTTATCATCAGAGAAATGCAGATCAAAACCACAATGAGATATTACCTCACAATGAGATACCACCTGTCAGAATGGCTATCCTCAAAAAGTCTACAAAAAACAAATGTTGGCAAGGATGTGGAGAAAAGGGAACCACAGCACACTGTTGATGGGAATGTAAATTGGTGTAGCCACTATGGAAAACTATATAGTTTCCTCAAAAAACTAAAAATAGAACTACCATATGATCCAGAAATTCCACTCCTGGGTATATATCCAAAGAAAATGAAAATGCTAATTCAAAAAGATACATGCATCCCTATGTTCATAGCAGCACTATTTACAATAGCCAAGATGTGGAAGCAACACAAGTGTCCATCAACAGAGGAATGGATAAAGAAGATGTGGTATATGTACACAATGGAATACTACTTAGCCATATAAAAGAATGAAATTGTGTTGTTTGCAACAGTGTGGATGGATCTAGAGGGTATTATGCTGTTATCACTTAAATATGGAATCTGAAAAAAAATTTTTTAATGCATGTATGTAACAAAACAACAATAGACCCACAGATAGAGAACAAACTAGTGTTACCAGAGGAGAGAGGGAAAGGGGAAGGGGCAAGATACAGGTAAGGGATTAAGAGGTACAAACTACTATGTATAAAATAAATAAGCAACAAGGATACATTGTACATTACAGGGAATAGAGCCAATATTTTACGATAATTTTAAATTTAGAAACTTTGGAGAGGAGCTTCAAGATGGCAGAAGAGTAAGACGCGGAGATCACCTTCCTCCCCACAGATACATCAGAAATACATCTACATGTGGAACTCCTACAGAACACGTACTGAATGCTGGCAGAAGACCTCAGACCTCCCAAAAGGCAAGAGACCTCCCAAAAGGCAAGAAACCCCCCCACGTACCTGGGTAGGGCAAAAGAAAAAAAAATAGAGACAAAAGAATAGGGACAGGACCTGCACCAGTGGGAGGGAGCTGTGAAGGAGGAAAGGTTTCCACACACTAGGAAGCCCCTTTGTGGGCGGAGACTGCAGGTGGCGGAGGGGGGAAACTTTGGAGCTGTGGAGGAGAGTGCAGCCACAGGGGTGCGGGGGGCAAAGCGGAGAGATTCCCGCACAGAGGATCGGTGCCAACCAGCACTCACCAGCCCGAGAGGCTTGTCTGCTCCCCCACCAGGGCGGGCGGGGCTGGGAGCTGAGGCTTGGGCTTCGGAGGTCAGACCCCAGGGAGAGGACTGGGGTTGGCTGCGTGAACACAGCCTGAAGGGGCTAGTGCACCACAGCTAGTGGGGAGGGAGTCCGGGAAAATGTCTGGACCTGCCAAAGAGGCAAGAGACTTTTCCTTGCCTCTTTGTTTCCTGGTGCGCGAGGAGAGGGGATTAAGAGCTCTGCTTAAAGGAGCTCCAGAGACTGGCGCAAGCCGCAGCTATCAGTGCAGACCCCAGAGACGGGCATGAGACGCTAAGGCTGCTGCTGCCGCCACCGAGAAGCCTGTGTGTGAGCACAGGTCACTTTCCACACCTCCCCTCCTGGGAGCCTGTGCAGCCCGCCACTGCCAGGGTCCCGTGATCCAGGGACAACTTCCCCAAGAGAACGCACGGCGTGCCTCAGGCTGGTGCAATGTCATGCTGGCCTCTGCAGCTGCAGGCTCACCCTGCATTCGGTACCCCTTCCTCCCCCCGGCCTGAGTGAGCCAGAGACCCCGAATCAGCTGTTCCTTTAACCCTGTCCTGTCTGAGTGAAGAACAGACGCCCTCAGGTGACCTACACACAGAGGTGGGTACAAATCCAAAGCTGAACCCCAGGAGCTGTGGGAACAAAGAAGAGAAAGGAAAATCTCTCCCAGCAGCCTCAGGAGCAGCAAATTAAATCTCCACAGTCAACGTGATATACCTGCATCTGTGGAATACCTGAATAGACAACGAATCATCCCAAATTGAGAAGGTGGACTTTGGGAGCAATGATATATATATATATGCCTCCCTTTTTCTCTTTTTGTGAGCGTGTATGCATATGTTTCTGTGTGTGATTTTTGTCTGTATAGCTTTGCTTTTACCATTTGTCCTAGGGTTCTGTCTGCCCTTTTTTTGTTGTTTTTTTTTTGTTTGTTTGTTTGTTTTAGTATAATCTTCAGTGCTTGTTATCATTGGTGGATTTGTTTTTTGGTTTGACTGTTCCCTTCTTTCTTTCTTTCTTTTTTTCAAAATACATTAAAAAAATTTTAATAATTATTTTTTGTTTTTTATTTTAATAACTTTTTTATTTTAGTTTTCTTTCTTTCTTTCTTTCTTTCTTTTTTCTCCCTTTTATTCTGAGTGGTGTGGATTACAGGCTCTTGGTGCTCCAGCCAGGCGTCAGGGCTGTGCCTCTGAGGTGGGAGAGCCAACTTCAAGACATTGGTCCACCAGAGACCTCGCAGCTCCATGTAATATCAAATGGCAAAAATCTCCAAGATCTCTCCATATCAATGCCAAGACCCAGCTCCACTCAACGACCAGCAAGCTACAGTCCTGGACACCCTATGCCAAACAACTAGCTAGACAGGAACAGAACCCCACCAATTAGCAGAGAGGCTGCCTAAGATCATAATAAGGTCACAGACACGCCAAAACACACCACCAGACGTGGACCTGCCCACCAAAAAGACAAGATCCAGCCTCATCCACCAGAACACAAGCACTACTCCCCTCCACCAGGAAGCCTACACAAATCACTGAACCAGACTTAGCCACTGGGGGCAGGCACCAAAAACAATGGGAACTAGAAACCTGAAGCCTGCAAAAAGGAGACCCGAAATACAGTAAGTTAAGCAAAATGAGAAAACAAAGAAACATGCAGTGGATGAAGGAGCAAGGTAAAACCCCACCAGACCAAACAAATGAAGAGGAAATAGGCAGTCTACCTGAAAAAGAATTCAGAGTAATTATAGTAAAGGTGATCCAAAATCTTGGAAACAGAATGGAGAAAATACAAGAAACGTTTAACAAGGACCTAGAAGAACAAAAGAGCAAACAAACAATGATGAACAACACAATAAATGAAATTAAAAATTCTCAAGAAGGAATCAATAGCAGAATAACTGAGGCAGAAGAACGGATAAATGACCTGGAAGATAAAAGAGTAGAAATAACTACCACAGAGCAGAATAAAGAAAAAAGAATGAAAAGAATTGAGGACAGTCTCAGAGACCTCTGGGAAAACATTACATACACCAACATTTGAATTATAGGGGTCCCAGAAGAAGAAGAGAAAAAGAAAGGGACTGAGAAAATATTTGAAGAGATTATAGTTGAAAACTTCCCTAATATGGGAAAGGAAATAGTC
>NW_020172626.1:267004-292557 GCF_003031525.2 Neophocaena asiaeorientalis asiaeorientalis
CCAAAACACACCACCAGACGTGGACCTGCCCACCAAAAAGACAAGATCCAGCCTCATCCACCAGAACACAAGCACTACTCCCCTCCACCAGGAAGCCTACACAAATCACTGAACCAGACTTAGCCACTGGGGGCAG
Source organism: Neophocaena asiaeorientalis asiaeorientalis (assembly GCF_003031525.2). Classification (NCBI taxonomy): domain Eukaryota; kingdom Metazoa; phylum Chordata; class Mammalia; order Artiodactyla; family Phocoenidae; genus Neophocaena; species Neophocaena asiaeorientalis. The sequence continues at coordinate 267,141 of NW_020172626.1, forward strand.
GCACCAAAAACAATGGGAACTAGAAACCTGAAGCCTGCAAAAAGGAGACCCGAAATACAGTAAGTTAAGCAAAATGAGAAAACAAAGAAACATGCAGTGGATGAAGGAGCAAGGTAAAACCCCACCAGACCAAACAAATGAAGAGGAAATAGGCAGTCTACCTGAAAAAGAATTCAGAGTAATTATAGTAAAAAAAAAAAATGGTCATGAAGATCCTAGGGGCAAGATGGGAATAAAGACGCAGACCTACTAGAGAATGGACCTGAGGATATGGGGAGGGGGAAGGGTAAGCTGGGACGACGTGAGAGAGTGGCGCTGACATATATACACTACCAAATGTAAAATAGATAGCTAGCGGGAAGCAGTCGCATAGCACAGGGAGATCAGCTCGGTGCTTTGTGACCAGCTAGAGGGGTGGGATAGGGAGGGTGGGAGGGAGGGAGACGCAAAAGGGAAGAGTCCAGAGTCCCACTCTGGACTCAAGACATTCCAGAGAGCAGGGAATGGATCTCTGTGTAGAATCTGACACAGAAGTAGGTGCTTAGAAAATACTAGGCAAGCTACAATTAGGGGGTTTCATCCAGTTTGTTTCACTGTACTGCACTGCTTCTTACTAGTTCTCTTCAGTACATCATTATTAGGCAGTGATACTGAAGAATTTCTCCAGAAATTCTGGAGCCTCAGTTTCCATTGCTGTGCTTGATGCCAAGCTACAGCCTGTCTGCCACCTCCTACTGCCTTCTTCCCTGTTGCCCTGTACTCTCTGTCTGGATGGCTTGTGTCTGCACCCGGAGGCTTTTCCTGCCTGGCCTCTGCTTCCATTGAAACTTCTCCAGAGAGAGCATGTAATTGCATTGGGTTGACACTCTTTAGCGCAGAATGCTTCTGTGGGGTTCTCAGGCTAAATCACCTTGTGGGCTTCTGATCATAGTCACCGACTCAGACCCCAGTCCCTGATCCCATTTGCTTGTGGCCAAGGTGATGGGGTCACATAATATAAGATGTGAAACGTGTGGAGGCTGGTAGGAGTGGATGAGGAAGGCATTTATAATTTTGAGGCTGTTCATGACAGTCACCAAAGCATCAGCGTTGCCTCAGACCAAAGCTTGACCATATCTGATTCTGTTCCAGGAGGTGATGTAGAGCTGAATACGTGCACATTTAGGTGTTATTATTGAGAAGCTGTGTCCTTAATTATAGACTGCATGCTGACAATTTACTGCACCATATGTTCCAAAGCCAGAACTTGGTTTCCACTTTCATTCAGATGTGGCTCACACTGAATGTTTCCCAGAGGACCTGCTGCCCAGGATGTGATGGCTCCCTCAAAACCTTTGGATCGTAGAAAGGGTTTCATCTGCTTCTGTAATTACTTATTAGGGCCTGACAGAGGAATTGAAAAGCTGGAAAAAACTGTTCAGCTGTAAAGTCCATATGTGATGATTTGCTTGTTCCAGCAAAAGTGATGATCATAGCAATAAAAATTATACTTCAGTCTTGACATTTCCCATTTAGAATGTATGGAACCCTTCAGCAGAAGTGTTTCCTGTCGAAAACTTTTCTATTACCTTTCAGGGATACCTCTTCGGGGCTCAAGTCCTGGAGGAATTGTTCACCGCCCTGAGGATGACCAGGCTCTTCTCAATTTCTGTATTCAAGGTCTGCCGTTATGGATGCACCGGAATCACTGCCTGGGGCTGTGTAAATGAGAAAGAAGGTACATTCTCTTCCTCCGGTAGATGGAGTTAAAATTGTTGTTCAGGGTCAAACTGAGGTTGTATATACAGGGTTGATCACAGGATGGAACTGTCCATGCTTCAGGTTGCTGGGTCAGACCAAGTCAGAGCTCTGGTAACTAGGAGCCTGCTAAGACCGCCTTAGTTCCTGTGTTTGGCTGAAATTGCACATAATTTTTCAAAGGTGATCTCCAGAACAGATTAGCGTTGTTTTGGGTTGCGGTCAACTCTCACAGCTCAGGGCAGGATGTTATATGCCACGACTGGTGGGAGGCGGGGTGAGGTTGCTTTGATTCTGGTTCTTGGATTCTCCCAGCGCTACCAAAATACGTGTTACTGGGGAGTGTGATGACTATTCTGTCTGCCAAGGCCTTGGCTGTCCCTGGTTCCTGGAAAGTCTGCCTCCTGTTACACCTCAGGCCTATGGGTGGTAATGGTCTCCAGCTGTTGCTAGTCTTTGAGCATGCTTCAACCCCCTGTCTACAGGGTCCCTTAACCCTGTCTACACCACTGCAAACAATTCCTTTACCAAAAAGCCTTCTTCAAAAATCCCAGGCTGTGACACCTTCTATCTAATTCCAGGACCTTGACTGAAACACCTTGCATGCAAACATCTTTATTGTAAGATAGTTGGGTTTCCAAAGTAGATAACTCCCATCTCCATTTCTGAGATTTATCAATATGATAGCATCTTATATCAGGCTGAAATAACGTCTTTACATTTTTAATAGAGTATTCATAGACAGCCACAAAACTATTTCCAGTTTTGATCCTGGCCCAAATGAAATGAATGTCTTAATGGAAGATCATTGTAGTTCAATCTCCGAAGGCTTGATCTCTTTCAGCAATATTTTTTCACTAGTAAATATTTCCTTAATATAAATGAATTGCCTATTTAACTCACAATTGTTAGACATGTGCACTTATTTCATGTTGCATAGATCAATATAAAAAGCAGCTCAAAAATTCGAATTTTGCAGAAAAGTGGAAGAGTGGAGGAAAGAGAGCAAAAGGTGAGCCAATTATATTGTACATTTCATGAGCTGGTTATTTTACATTCGAATCTCTGGTCATCACGTCAGGGGCTGAACTCACCTCTTCTTCGCAAATCTATTCTTCATGGTGTCCAGGTTTTCCGGACTTCCTTCCTCCGAGGATTTCTGGCCTCTCCATGTGCCCCAGCAGCACCTAGGGGCTCTGCACGTGGTCCTTGTAACTGATTCAGGCCCTGGTACTGGCCCTTCCTCACTGCTTTTTCTCTCACACTCCATGTCATCATCCAGCTTAGTCCTAAATGATAGCAGTGTTTCCACCACAGTACACCTGTGTACCAGTCTCTTCCACCATTGCCATACACACATGTTGTATAAGTAACCCCCTGCCACCACCACCAGCATTCCTTCCACCTCCCCCCATGAACTGCAGTGGGCCTCTCACTAATCTCTTGCTCAAATGGAATCTGTTGTTTCCTTCAGTAGGGGCTGTCTTTTCTCTCCCTTCCTAAAGCACCACAGGGGTGGATGGAGGGGTCTGAATGTTCCCCTTGCCCTCTTGCCAGTTCCAGGTCACTGTTCCAAATGAAGGCTAATAGTTTTGTCACTCAAGGACAAGGATGAAAAATCAGCGAAAGGATTTGGAATTGTTGTTCTAAATGGATGCTATTCTAGGTTGAATAATGGCCTCCAAAGATATACTGATCTTAACCTCTAGACCCTGTGAACCTTTTATGGCAAAAAAGGACATTGCAGGTGTGATTAAATTAAGGATTTTAGGAGGAGATGACCCTGGATTATCCAGATGGACCCTAAATGCAATCACAGATATCCTTTTAAGGGGGGAGGCATCTTAGGGAGACTTGAGACAGACAAGGAGGGCAATGTGGCCACTGAAAGAAGATGCTACATTACTGGTTTTGAAGATGGAAGGGGCCACAAGTCAAAGAGTGTGAGAAATGCAGCTCTAAAACCTGGAAAAATCAAGGAAACAGATTCTCCCCTACGGTCTCCAGAAGGAGCACGGCCCAGTGAAACCAACTTTGCACTTCTGAACTCAGGAACTCTAAGAGAATAAATGAATGTTGTTTTAAGCCACCAAGTTGGTGGTACTTTGCTATAGCAGCCCTAGGAAACTAGGACAGAATTCCTGGATAACTTATAGGGCAATCTGGGGAGGTAGGTGGGATTAAAGAAAGATGGTATTTTAGCTCTCCCTAAACACTGCTGCTGAATTAATCTCTCTAAAAATACAACACCAGTCATATTCTTAACCCTTCTCAAAACCATCTGTAGGGTTGTTTTTTTGGGTTTTTTTTTTAATGACTTTAAAAAGGTCTAATTAGCGTCCTCCAAATTCTGGCCGCACCTTCCTTTCGGCCATATATCGCTCCCTGTTTTCCTTCTGCATCCAGCCAGACACACGCCTGGTCCTGTGCATCCCACATGCAATCCCACCTCCACCTCTGGACCTTTGTTCAGCTCCTCAGCAGCCTAGCTGTCCTGCTTCCCAGCACACCATGACTCACGCATCCATCAAAGCTAACCAAATGCCTCCCCCTCATGAACTCTTTCCTGATTCCTTCAATAGAAGTTATTTTCTCTCTCTGAACACCCAAATTGCTTCGTGGTTCCTCTCTCCTGACCCCTCTTATGTTTGTCCTTTCCTTATACTTATAGGTCGTAGTAGCTAAACGCACACACTGGAGCCATCTCCTGAAGTTAAATTCTTGTGTGAATATTTACTAGATAAGTGACCTTGGGCACGTTACATAATTTTTCTGTGCCTCAGTTACCTCAACTGAAAAAAAACAAGGATAATAATTGTGAGTAACATGGTTTGTTATAAAGATGAAAAGAATTCATGAAATCAGTGCCTGGCACATTGAAAATGTTCAATAAAGGCCAGCTATTGTTTTTATTATGCATTATCTTGCCTTTTAACTGTAAGTTCCTTAATGGGAAGACCCTACACTTACGTATCTTTGCCTTCTCCATAGTTCAGTGTATGGCATTGAGTAGGTGCTCACTAAACTCTAGTGTTTGTTTGTTTTTTTTTGCGGTACGCGGGCCTCTCACTGCCGTGGCCTCTCCCCGTTGCGGAGCACAGGCTCTGGATGCGCAGGCTCAGCAGCCATGGCTCACGGGCCCAGCCACTCCGTGGCATGTGGGATCCTCCTGGACTGGGGCACAAACCCGTGTCCCCTGCATTGGCAGGCGGACTCTCAACCACTGTGCCACCAGGGAAGCCTTAAACTCTAGTTTTAATGGAGCAGGCAAGAGCCTATGTCCTGGTAAGACCAAGAATAGATTTCAGAGCCAAAATGCAATCAGTATTAAGGAAGAAATAGCACTCTCTTTACTTTCTCATGTGCTGTGTTCTCCTCATTTCACTGTAACTTGCTTCAACGTCACCTGTGCTACTGGGACTGCCATCAGATCACCAGAGACTTCTTACATGGTGGATTCAAGGACATGTCGTAGGTCTCACCTCACTGCTGGCCACTTCCTTCTTCTGGAATCTCTTCTCTTTTTCCTTTGCTTGCACCATACTTTGTGGCTTCTCCAATCTCACTGACTTTGGCTCTTCTGGTCCTTTTGTGGGTTCTTCTTTCTCTCCATGGCTCTCATATTGTGTACTCAAGGGTTTAACGTGAGATCCTTATTTCTTTTCATTCCACATATTATTTCTGGGAATTGTTACCACCCTTAACGATTTTCACTACTCTACATATGCCATACACTGATGACATCCATGTTTATATTTAAAACATAACATCTCCCCTGCATTTCAGACTCAAAAATCCGGCTGAGCGCTGGACAGCTCATCCTTGATTTTCCATGGACATCTCAAATTCCATAGTATATGCCAAAAATAGCACATTACCCTCTTTCCCACTAAACAGCTCTTCCTTCTGTATATTTTCATCTCTGTTGGAGGTACCACCATTGACTCAGACCCTGGAAGTTAATCAAGACCCTACCTCCCACTCAAATCCCATTCCTAATCAATCACTAAGTTTTGCTGATTTCTTGAGCTAAATAACTGTTGGATTCATCCTCAAATAGACGTCTTTCCTACCATTGTCTTAGGTTAGGTATCACATCTTACCCAGCATTATAAATGAATATTCTAATGTTTCATTTCCTGACAGCAGCAAGAATGATCAACTGTGAAGCACATGCTTAAACCTTGTTTAAAACTCGCCTAGTGGTCCATGAATGGCTGGCTCCCTATTGCCTACAGGTGCAGGTGGTATTTAACATGGTGTTTGTTTCCTTGCTTTGCTCCTGGACCTTCAATAGAAGTTATTTTCTCTCTCTGAACACCCAAATTGCTTCGTGGTTCCTCTCTCCTGACCCCTCTTATGTTTGTCCTTTCCTTATACTTATAGGTCGTAGTAGCTAAACGCACACACTGGAGCCATCTCCTGAAGTTAAATTCTTGTGTGAATATTTACTAGATAAGTGACCTTGGGCACGTTACATAATTTTTCTGTGCCTCAGTTACCTCAACTGAAAAAAAACAAGGATAATAATTGTGAGTAACATGGTTTGTTATAAAGATGAAAAGAATTCATGAAATCAGTGCCTGGCACATTGAAAATGTTCAATAAAGGCCAGCTATTGTTTTTATTATGCATTATCTTGCCTTTTAACTGTAAGTTCCTTAATGGGAAGACCCTACACTTACGTATCTTTGCCTTCTCCATAGTTCAGTGTATGGCATTGAGTAGGTGCTCACTAAACTCTAGTGTTTGTTTGTTTTTTTTTGCGGTACGCGGGCCTCTCACTGCCGTGGCCTCTCCCCGTTGCGGAGCACAGGCTCTGGATGCGCAGGCTCAGCAGCCATGGCTCACGGGCCCAGCCACTCCGTGGCATGTGGGATCCTCCTGGACTGGGGCACAAACCCGTGTCCCCTGCATTGGCAGGCGGACTCTCAACCACTGTGCCACCAGGGAAGCCTTAAACTCTAGTTTTAATGGAGCAGGCAAGAGCCTATGTCCTGGTAAGACCAAGAATAGATTTCAGAGCCAAAATGCAATCAGTATTAAGGAAGAAATAGCACTCTCTTTACTTTCTCATGTGCTGTGTTCTCCTCATTTCACTGTAACTTGCTTCAACGTCACCTGTGCTACTGGGACTGCCATCAGATCACCAGAGACTTCTTACATGGTGGATTCAAGGACATGTCGTAGGTCTCACCTCACTGCTGGCCACTTCCTTCTTCTGGAATCTCTTCTCTTTTTCCTTTGCTTGCACCATACTTTGTGGCTTCTCCAATCTCACTGACTTTGGCTCTTCTGGTCCTTTTGTGGGTTCTTCTTTCTCTCCATGGCTCTCATATTGTGTACTCAAGGGTTTAACGTGAGATCCTTATTTCTTTTCATTCCACATATTATTTCTGGGAATTGTTACCACCCTTAACGATTTTCACTACTCTACATATGCCATACACTGATGACATCCATGTTTATATTTAAAACATAACATCTCCCCTGCATTTCAGACTCAAAAATCCGGCTGAGCGCTGGACAGCTCATCCTTGATTTTCCATGGACATCTCAAATTCCATAGTATATGCCAAAAATAGCACATTACCCTCTTTCCCACTAAACAGCTCTTCCTTCTGTATATTTTCATCTCTGTTGGAGGTACCACCATTGACTCAGACCCTGGAAGTTAATCAAGACCCTACCTCCCACTCAAATCCCATTCCTAATCAATCACTAAGTTTTGCTGATTTCTTGAGCTAAATAACTGTTGGATTCATCCTCAAATAGACGTCTTTCCTACCATTGTCTTAGGTTAGGTATCACATCTTACCCAGCATTATAAATGAATATTCTAATGTTTCATTTCCTGACAGCAGCAAGAATGATCAACTGTGAAGCACATGCTTAAACCTTGTTTAAAACTCGCCTAGTGGTCCATGAATGGCTGGCTCCCTATTGCCTACAGGTGCAGGTGGTATTTAACATGGTGTTTGTTTCCTTGCTTTGCTCCTGGTCTACCTCTTCAGCCTCATTCTCTGTACTCCCTGCTGCACTTTACACAATGCAGGGCAGCCTTCAGCTCCTTTCCACATGGCATACAACTTCCCGTCTCTCTGCCTTTACTTACTCTGCCCGTTCTGCCTGAAACAACCCCCCTTTCTTTTGGCTAACTCCTCTGTAAGACTCAGTTCAGGCACTGCCTTCTACAGGAAAGCTTGGTGGAGGTGTGGGTAAGCTGGGAGGAACATGCAAAGCTAAGGCACTGAGTGGGACCGGAAAGAGGAACTCTCCCATCCCATCAGCAGCGGCCAGGTGCATTTGTTTCCTAGGACTGCCATACAAATTCCCACTAACTTAGAAGCTTAAACAATACATGTTTATTATCTTACAGTTCTGTAGGTCTGAAGTGCAATACATGTTTCCCTGAGCTAAAATTAAGGTGTCTGCAGGGTGTGTTCCTTCCTGGAGGCTCTAAGGGAGAAACCGTTTCATTGCTCATTCCGGTTGTTGGTAGAATTCTGTTCCTTGTGGCTGGAGAAGCATGGTCCCCATTTCTTACAGCTGTCAGCTGAGGGCTGTTCAGAGGCTCTAGAAGCCACCCACATTCCTTGGCCTGTGGCCCTGCTCCCACACCTTCAAAGCCAGCAACAGTGGGGCACTTCCCTCTCACACTTCTGATCTCTCCTGCTGCGTCTTCCAGCTCATCTCTCGGGCCCCGCCTCTTCTGCTTTCTTCTTCTGATTTTAAGAACACATGTAATTAGACTGATCCACTGAGACAGTCTAGGAAAATCTCTCCCTCTTAAGGTCTTTAACCCCAATTATCTCTGCAAGTCCCTTTGCCATGGAAGGTAACATATTTGCAGGGTCTGTGAGGCAGCCATTCTCCCTACCATACTCAGGTTGAGACAAATAGATCACTTGAGTCTAATTCTATGTTCACAGAATTCATATTTGATCATTTCCCTTTGCATTATTTTGTTGTGCAAATTTCTAACTTTAGCCTTCTTTTTGAATCCAAGGAGTTTAGGAAGGGACTCAGCTCTGCTGGTTCATTTGGTAAGTACTTAAAGAAATGTTAAGTGTGCATAACTTCTCAGGGCACGGACCTGGAGACCTTGTTCAGGAAGGCATTCACAGATGTGCCAGCTGTGGAAAAGCACCTGGAAAGCCAATTCGGAAGATGACTGGAAATCAATAGATAAAATTCCATTATTCAAGATTTAAACCATTCGCTAGGATTTAACAAGGTTAAAGAGACTTCTGAGAAAAGAAACTCATCACATGATGAATAACCACAGCAGAAAGCGAGAAGGAATTTTCTTATAACAAATGAGAACTATTAAACAAAAGACATATTGTTTCAGGAGAAATGCTCATTTAAAAAATTGTCATCCAATAGAATTTCATATTTCTTTCTTATAAAAATTATTAAAGCAAAAACAGTTGAGTATTAGTTGTTGCATTTATTAGTGCTTATGAGTTATTTGCTAGGATAGTATTTACTTACTGAATTATTTCCTTCTTTTAGGAAATCATTATGATTCACTAAATATACTCTTAGCTTTAAGGGATTTTAGAAACAATGTACTTTAATTTCCTGCCCTCTAGTGACAAAAATAATGCACTCATGCCTTTATATTGAACAAATTCTGTTAGTAACAAAATTAGAGAATTTGGGGACAGAAAATAGAGTCTGGCTATCATTATTAATGTATAAAAACCATTTTTGTTTGGCAAAAATTTTTATTCAAATAGATGACTTTAAAATTGTGAAGTAAAGGTCAATGTGTTTTTTCTAGCTATCACCTGGCTATCTATGACCTCTATCTTTACAATTAGAGGGTATATACTTTAGAAAACTCTGGTAACAACCAGGAAATTGACAATTTTAATATCGTTAATCTTAAATATCAGAATTGAAGGAAACTTACTAATTCTAAAAATTCCCCTCAATGTTGTATTCATCTGAATCTTTAAGTCCAGGCAATAAACAGTTGGATAACCAGCTGGGGAGTTAAAATTAGAGATAAAAGTAATCAAACTGGTTGATGATTACAATAGGACTAAACAAGGTAGAACTGCTAGATTTGATTAAGTGTGACATTCACATATTTTGGTATTCTAATTACTAACTGCATTGTTACTATCATTGAACATTTTGGCATTCCTGCGGCACAGGAATGTATGGTATTTGTGCTATTAATTTATCAGTAACAAATGTATTGAATGTCTACTCTGTGCTAGACTCTGTCTTTGGTGCTAAATGACTGAATTCAAAGGTGAAGGCATTCATTCAACATGCCGCACTCCCAGGCCTTGATGGAGCTCTGGGCTCCTGCATCCCAGATGATGACACCATGTTCTGACGTAGTACAGACTGGGTTACTGCTTTTCATCTGCAGCAATCTTCTAAACCCCATTTCCCTACCTCGTGGGGCACACGGTTTAGGACAGAGAGGAATATGTTTTGTTGGGGCTGGAGGGCCTTGATGGAAATGTGAGCTCCAGGGCCAGCTATTTCTGTGGCCATTCCTCGTTGGCAATCACAGTGGGGCTACAGGGCCTCCCTTTACCAAGCACAGCCAGAAGGCCTCTTGAAAGGGTGCGAGCTCTCCCCTGGCTTTCCACGTGACTGTCCCTGCGTGAATAGTAGGGTAGAGTGGGGTGGCATCCTATCCGGACGTGACAGGCTAGGGACAAGCGCTCCATGTTGGGCCCTCACTCACTGCACATTTCCTATGTATGTGACTCTACATCAGCATCTCTCTCCCTACAACAGACTTGTCAGGTGGGTGTTAACATTCCCACTTACAGACAGGTAACTGATGGAGAGAGACTGTGCCCGAGGTTGGGCTCAGAACCTATGTCTGGACCAATATTTACGAATTCAGTTGATTAAAAGACAGTGGCAGGGGCTTCCCTGGTGGCACAGTGATTGAGAATCCGCCTGCCAATGCAGGGGACACGGGTTCGAGCCCTGGTCCGGGAAGATCCCACATGCTGCGGAGCAATTAAGCCCGTGCACCACAACTACTGAGCCTGCGCTCTAGAACCCGCGAGCCACAACTACTGAGCCCACGTGCCGCAACTACTGAAGCCCGCGTGCCTAGAGTCCGTGTTCCTCAACAAGAGAGGCCACTTTAATGAGAAGCCCGTGCACCGCAATGAAGAGTAGCCTCAGCTCGCCGCAACTAGAGAAAGCCTGCGCACAGCAACGAAGACCCAACGCAGCCATAAATAAATAAATAAAGTTACAATGCTGGTTGTAACTTAAAAAAAAAAAAAGACAGTGGCAGATGGTGTTAGCACTTTTACATCTTTACAAATGTTAACTTTTACTCTTTGATGTAGATTTTATCTCAGTTTTCAAGTGAGGCAACTAAGGTTAAATTGCCCAAGGTCACACAGCTAGTAAATGAAAAAACCTGGAATTGAACCCAGATTGGCCTTACTCCCTTCTGCCGGGGATAAAGAGTGTATGTGTGAATGTGTGGGGTCCCTCACCACCCACTGGCCAATCTTCACGCCCGCATCAACAATCAACCGTGACCCTCTTGCTCCGGAACTGGGATCTCCTCCTTGGAATCCTTCTCTGGCACTTTCTGGGCAACCCCTACGAAGCTTTGGAGTTTGTGTTGAGCACAGCCCTCCCTGCCACACCTGTTCCTCACCTGCTGCCTCTCCACCCAGGTTCAGCCTGGATGCAAGGACAGCTTGGTCTCATGTAACGGACCTCACGACCAGAATAGGACAGTGACAAGTGTACCTGCTTCAAAAGAAACAGATCTCACTTAAAGGGAACAGTGGGCTGAGAGAACATTCAAGGAGAGAGAAAAGCCACAGACAGCTGTTCTTTAACCGATTCAACACTGGCACGGAAGCAAGAAATAATGGCAGCAGGGGCTTCTGCTGTCTGGAACTTGCCAGGGCTTTTACTGCCAAGAATGGAGCATCTGAAAATTTCTTGATTTTCTTCTTAATGACAACTTGGTCTCTCAAAAGCCAGAAGCAGCAATGAGAGGACCTGCTGCTCCTAAAAGAATTTTGGCCAATAAGAGAGCGTATAAGGGGCCGATCTAATGAACTGCAAGTGTGTCCCTAGCACTGCCTCCCGTTCTGCTGAGCTCTCGGCATGAAGACCGTGGGGCTGGGTTGGGGTGGAGGGAGGGAAGGTACTTTTGGACCTTAGACACTTTACTTGCAGGGGACAGGCTGGGGCGGAGGGACTTCTGGGGGGTGCACCACTGAAGCTACCTGGTGACACACAGTAGCTCTGAGGACAGTAGCACTAGCGAGGAGTGCAGAGATGCTGAATGAGATGTGAGAGAGTGGTCAGGACACTCTTAGCCTATTTAATATATAATCATATTAATCCTAAGACAAAGCAAACCTCACTGTATCTCCTTTCTTCCTGTTCTCCCAAGAACGCCCTGTTGCCTGGACCTAGAATCCTGCCGTTAGAACAATGGCTTAGCTGTGTCATGGTCTGGCTTAATTGCTGTGGGCCGTCCAGGAAATTATCCATCATTTATTTCCACAATAGGATACATTTTGAGTTCCAATTAGTCAACTTTTCCAATACATTTTTGTAATGCAATCAAGTTTTAAATTGGGAATGGCCTGTAGCCTCTCGTTAGCGTTCCTGTGTGCCAATGCATGTAATCCTATTTAGAATGCAGTTTAAGACATAATTCAGCAAACATTTGAAATTCACATATACTAAGTAATGATCTTTATCAAATTTTAAGGGTACAGGGAAAATGCATTGGTTGGGGCTGCTATTTCTGGATTAATAGTTAAAGGAGGCTAACTCAAGGCAACATAATGTTGCAAGTCCAATTATAATTTCAAAATACTGAATGGTATGTCTATTTTAGTTAAGAGTTTCCTTATGTAGCTGTAGGACTGAATTTAGTTCTGCACTTTTGGAAAGTCCTCAATTTTTTTCTTCGTAAGCTTAGCATACATCAATCTCTCTCTCTACCCTATTCACTCACTGGCTCCCATTCCTCTATGCTTTGGCTTAGACGTTCCCATAGTACATAGCCGTGGTTGTGAAAATTATGTGTAGTGGTTTAAAAAATTCGCAAGGAGATGTACAATGTTAAGTGTTATGTTTTATCACATTTACGATGCTGTGTTTCCAAGCATTATATTACAGAAACAAGAACACTCATTACTAATTTCTAAATCATAGTTTTTATCATATACCTTCTATTCTATGTGTTTTTATTTTTTAAAACGTTTTTTGGAAATACGTTTCTTTTTTTTAAATTTATTTATTTTTGGCTGCGTTGTGTCTTCGTTGCTGTGCGTGGGCTTTCTTTTTAGTTCCGGTGAGCGGGGACTACTCTTCATTGCCGTGCGCAGGCCTCTCATTACGGTGTCCTCACTCGTCTTGGAGCACCGGCTCTAGGTGCGCGGGCTCTAGAGCACGGGCTCAGTAGTTGTGGCTTGCGGGCTCTAGAGTGCAGGCTCAGTAGTTGTGGCGCACGGTCCTAGCCGCTCTGCACCATGTGAGATCTTCCTGAACCAGGGCTCAAACCCGTGTCTCCTGCATTGGCAGGCGGATTCCCAACCACTGTGCCACCACGGAAGCCCCTATTCTTTTTTTTATAACATCTTTATTGGAGTAAAATTGCTTTACAACGGTGTGTTAGTTTCTCCTGTATAACAAAGTGAATCAGCTATACGTATACATATATCTCCATATCCCCTCCCTCTTGCGTCTCCCTCCCACCCTCCTTATCCCACCACTCTAGGTGGTCATAAAGCACTGAGCTGATCTCCCTGTGATATGCAGCTGCTTCCCACAGCTATCTGTTTTACCTTTGGTAGTGTATATATGTCCATCCCACTCTCTCATTTTGTCCCAGTTTACCCTTTCTCCTCCCTGTGTACCTAAGTCCATTATCTGACTCTGCATCTTTATTCCTGTCCTGCCCCTAGGTTCTTCAGAACCACTTTTTCTTTTTTAGATTACATATATATATATATATATATATGTTAGCATACGGTATTTGTTTTTCACTTTCTGACTTACTTCACTCTGTGTGACAGACTCTAGGTCCATCCACCTCACTACAAATAACTGAATTTTGTTTCTTTTTTTTTTTTGCGGTATGCGGGCCTCTCACTGTTGTGGCCTCTCCCGTTGCGGAGCACAGGCTCCAGACGTGCAGGCTTAGTACGGCAGGCGGACTCTCAACCACTGCGCCACCACGGAAGCCCTCGTTTCTTTTTATGGTTGAGTATTATTCCATTGTATATATATGCCACATCTTCTTTATCCATTCATCTGTCAATGGACACTTAGGTTGTTTCCATGTCCTGGCTATCATAAATAGTGCTGAATGAACATTGTGGTGTATGACTCTTTTTGAAGTATGGTTCTCTCAGGGTATATGCCCAGTAGTGGGACTGCTGGGTCGTATGGTAGTTCTATTTTTAGTTTTTTAAGGAACCTCCATACTGTTCTCCATAGTGGATGTATCAATTTACATTCCCACCAACAGTGCAAGAAGGTTCCGTTTTCTCCACACCCTCTCCAGCATTTATTGTTTGTAGATTTTTTGATGATGGCCATTCTGACCAGTGTGAGATGACACCTCGTTGTAGTTTTTTTTTTTGTTTTTTTGCGGTACGCGGACCTCTCACTGTTGTGGCCTCTCCCGTTGCGGAGCACAGGCTCCGGACGCGCAGGCTCAGCAGCCATGGCTCACGGGCCCAGCCGCTCCGTGGCATGTGGGATCTTCCCAGACCGGGGCACGAACTCATGTCCCCTGCATCGGCAGGCGGACTCTCAACCATGCACCACCAGGGAAGCCCTTCATTGTAGTTTTGATTTACAATTCTCTAATGATTACTGATGATGAGCTATCCTTTCATGTGTTTGTTGGCAATCTGTATATCTTCTTTGGAGAAATGTCTATTTAGATCTTCTGCCCATTTTTGGATTGGGCTGTTTGTTTTTTGAACCTTGAGCTGCATGAGCTGCTTGTATATTTTGGAGATTAATCCTTTGTCAGTTGCTTCATTTGCAAATATTTTCTCCCATGCTGAGTGTTGTCCTTTGGTCTTGTTTATGGTTTCCTTTGCTGTGCAAAAGCTTTTCAGTTTCATTAGGTCCCATTTGTTTATTTTTGTTTTTATTTCCCTTTCTCTAGGAGGTGGATCAAAAAGGATCTTGCTGTGATTTATGTCAGAGGGTGTTCTGCTCATGTTTTCCTATAAAAGTTTTATAGTGTCTGGCCTTACATTTAGCTGTGGATTTGTCATATACGGCCTTTATTATGTGGAGGTAATTTCCCTCTATGCCTACTCTCTGAAGGGTTTTTATCATAAATGAGTGTTGAATTTTGTCGAAAGCGTTTTCTGCATCTATTGAGATGATCATATGGATTTTCTCCTTCAATTTGTTAATATGGTGTATCACATTGATTGGTTTGCATATATTGAAGAATCCTTGCATTCCTGGGATAAAACCCACTTGATCATGGTGTATGATCCTTCTAATGGGCTGTTGCATTCTGTTTGCTAGTATTTTGTTGAGGATTTTCGCCTCTATGTTCACCAGTGATATTGGCCTGTAGTTTTCTTTCTTTGTGACATCTTTGTCTGATTTTGGTATCAGGGTGATGGTGCCCTCGTAGAATGAGTTTGGGCATGTTCCTACCTCAGCTATATTTTGGAAGAGTTTGAGAAGAATAGGTGTTAGCTCTTCTCTAAATATTTGATAGAATTCACCTGTGAAGCCATCTGGTCCTGGGTGTTTGTTTCTTGGAAGATTTTTAACCACAGTTTCAATTTCAGTGCTTGTGACTGGTCTGTTTATATTTTCTACTTCTTCCTAGTTCAGTCTCGGAAGGTTGTTCTTTTCCAAGAATTTGTCCATTTCTTCCAGGTTGTCCATTTTATTTGCTTAGAGTTGCTGGTAGTAATCTCTCATGATCCTTTGTATTTCTGCAGTGTCAGTCGTTACTTCTCCTTTTTCATTTCTAAGTTCTGTTGATTTTTTTCCCTTTTTCCTTTTTAATTAATTAATTAATTTTTGGCTATGTTGGGTCTTTGTTGTTGCATGTGGGCTTTCTTTTTTAGTCACAGTGAATGCGGGCTACTCTTCATTGCGGTGCACAGGCCTCTCATTAAAGTAGCTTCTCTTGTTGCGGAGCATGGGCTCTCGGTGCACGGGCTTCAGTATTTGTGGCACACAGGCTCAGTAGTTGTGGCTCGCGGACTCTAGAGCGCAGGCTCAGTAGTTATGGCACACGGGCTTAGTTGTTGCGCGGCATGTGGGATCTTCCCGGACCAGGGCTTGAACCGATATCCCCTACATTGGCAGGCAGATTCTTAACCACTGCACCTAGAGACTGGAGGTGGAGGCAAGATGGAGGGACAGACGTCCGACCCTTCGATGGGGCGAAGGAGGTGGGCTGGGCTGCCCTCTTCCACCTCCTGCTTCTCCTGGCAAGTTTATGCATTTGTCATGGTGTGAAAAAGGGGGGAAAACAGTGTCAGGGAGGATACTTTAATATAGGTTGAGGGCAAAAATGGGATGATACTACATAAAACTGTGAATGCCAAAGGCCACTTACTTCAAGTGCAAGAAGATGCCGGACTTGGATCTTCCTCTGGCATGAATATTCTTACCGTGTCTTTATTGTGAATTTGAAGTCGTGGGGTCAAAGGTGTGTTTGGCATGTGACTGGGTGGTCGGCAGGGGTGGGGAATGAAAGCTGCATGCTAGGGCACATGGAAATTGTCGACTGTCTTTAAAGGGGCACAGAACCAGCCTTTGGGGCCTAAGCTCCCTCCCCATGGAGTTTCTATCTGTCGGGTTTAACTACAAGGCTCATGGAGGTGGGAGCAGCATTCCCTTGAATTATCAACCTGTGGAATCCCAATGAGACGTGGCTGGAGAACTGGGTGAGGGGGAGTAGAGGACTCTGAGGCCACGGAGCAAAAGCTCTACATTCCAATCCACGGGGTGCAGCAGTTTAACCCGTGAGTGATGCCAAGTGGTGGTGGAGGCCAGTGACCCACCATCTCGGTGGCAGGCCCGGCAGCTGCTCCTTCAACTTTAGACACTGATGGGATGGAGTCGGGCTATTCAGTCATCCCATCAAAATTATGAGCAGTCTATTATTGTAAAGCATGTATTTCTGTGGAGATTTTTTTAAGCCCAATATTTTAGTTCTTGCTGCAAGAGCCAGTTTAGAAAGCAGCCCTGTGCCTCCAGGTTTTAGTGATCTGGGAGGAAAGCACACAGAGCTACATGTTTTGCTCCTAGATTGAAAAGGAAAGCCATTCCTGAGCCAAAGAAACAGCGCGTGCTTCGCTGAGGGCAGAGTGTGCGAATTACATCGTCCCTCACAACCTGCTGTGAGGCTTAACTGGAGATTGCTTTCTGGATATAATGCCATCGGAAAGGGAAGCAAATCCCTCAAGAATAAATTCATTCTCCTGTGAACCTAACTGCAAAGATAGTATGACATTCATTTAATAAAGCCAGACTTCAGCAGTCCAGAGTTGTATCAATCTGGTGCTAGTGCCTTTGGAAAACTATTTCAAGTCTTATTAAATTATTAAATGTGTGCTCTTCTTACCCCCAAACAAAGAAAGTATCTTGAAGGGTGGCTGGGATATATCTAAGACTAGAGCACACACAAATGTAACAATGGGATCCATTAGCAAATGCCACTACTGTGGGGCAAAGACCCAAGAATTATTCACCTCTCCAACTTTAAGCAACCAGGCTTTTAAAAATGAAGCACAGCTTGGAATCCTTCATCATTAGAAGATCACACCTAAGTTTCACTGGCACCATGCAGATAAAGAAGCTAGAGATCAACACCAAATGCTTCGGAATGCATTCATTGTGCTGCAAAAAATGTTGTCATGAAATGGATATTGAATTCATTATTACTAGGGATTATAATAGTGGAATGGGGGTGGGCTACAAGAAGAAGCTGGAGGAAAGAAATAGAGCATGTTCATGCATTATGAATCCTCAGTTTCTTAACCGGGTGCTCAGTTCACTAGAAGACATATTTAAAATCTCAAGGACCTCAAGCTTCAGTTTTTCATTCACTTCCCTCTGTCTGTTTAAACACAAACACACACATACACAACTGTGGCAGAATAAATGTTACTTTATCTAATTTAACATATTATTCAGGTGAGGATAGCTTCCCATAAGCATAGGTGAGAGCAAAAAATAAGTAGGGCTATTTTCATAGGATGCTATCAAGATGATATCCTCGTGAGCTTACCTATTTGGACTCAGCCGAATATGGAGCAAAGCAACAGAATGGAGTAGATGAGTAACTCTCAATTTTTAGGGCATGAGAACCACCTGGAGGGCTTGTGAAAACACAGGTTACTGGGCACCACCTCAGAATTTCTGCTCCAGAATTTTTCGTTCAGACTTTTCTGATTCTGACCTTTTGGCCTTGAGAAAAGTTTGACTGTATCTGAGCTGCCCAGCTATGCGGAACGTTGCTCTCTCCCCCGATCTAGGAATGCTATTCTGCTTTCCTCACCGGGGGCTGTGGGAGGATGACCGGGGCCCTGGGGACAAGGCAAACCAGCAGAAGCCAGTGAGGGAGACAGATTCAGGGAGAAGGGGCTGCTGGATACCTACCCAGGATAAACTTCCTACAGTTGACAAGGAAACCAAGATTGAGTACAAATTTCTAAAACAAAATATTTTTCTATTTGCTAGATAGGTAAAGGCCTATTGAATTTCTGCTGCCGGTTCCTGGAACAGGCTTCAGATTGTTGATGTCTCTTTTTTTTCTTTTTTTTTTGTGGTACGTGGGCCTCTCACTGCTGTGGGCTCTCTCGTTGCGGAGCGCAGGCTCCGGACACGCAGGCTCAGCGGCCATGGCTCACGGGCCCAGCCACTCCGCGGCATGTGGGATCTTCCCGGACCGGGACACAAACCCGTGTCCCCTGCATCGGCAGGTGGACTCTCAACCACTGCGCCACCAGGGAAGCCCTGTTGATGTCTTTTTGGTTGGACCCATCTCAGAATTATGTGCATATGCTGTGGAAGGGCTTCTCCTACTAGAAGCAGGTGGAGTCACCTGTAGGGCTGCCATATTGCACAACTCCAAGGCATCATTCACTTTGCTGCAGTATGAGAGATGGAATGTTTTTCACTACTCCCTGGAAATCTAGTTATCACGATGATCTCTCCTATTCACTCCTGTCTATTTTCTTTCCATGTGGGTATAATACCTCCAAATCCATTTTAATAACAAACTAAAAAAAAATAAACTACAATGAAAATCTACAGAAAAAGTGGGAGAAAAGAGCTCAAAGTGACTATGAATCATCTCTAACCTAGGTCTCTGGTTTCACAGATGAGAAAACAAGGGCCATGCAAACACCTATTAAATACCTTTAATACTTATCTATAACATAATTTTAATAACTGCATAGTGGTCCATCCTATATAGATACAATAACTTAATGAATTCCATCTTGTAGAAAGTTAAAAATTTTTTCAAAATGTTGCTTTTATGGCAATTCCTCAGACTACTATTCATTGTAGAATTGAGACACAGCTATTTTTACATGCGATGGACCAGAATTTCAATAATATATCAGCAATGGAATTTTAGAGCCTCACATTTAAGGTATCAGTAGTCAGTAACATATAAAGCATGCATAATATTTTTTAGAGACATTTTATATAAGAATTACCCTTCCTTAAATATTCAGTCTGAGGCAGTACATACTATCCTGTGCTAAGTGATCAGTGCATAATATCTCATGTAACCCTTATACTTGCCCTAGGGCTTAGATTGGAGGATTACAGGATATCCCAGAGATATTGCAAATTCGGTTCCAGACCACCGCAAGAAAATGACTACCAAGATAAAGCAAGTCACATGAAATTTTTGATTTCCCAGTGCATACAAAAGTTATGTTTCCACTACACTGTAGTCTATTAAGTGTGCAATAGCATTATGTGTAAAAACAATGTCCATACCTTCATTAAAAAGACTTAATTGCAAAAAGACTCTAACCATCATCTGAGCCTTCAGCGAGTCATAATCTTTTTGCAATAGTAACATCAAAGATCACTTATCACAGATCACCATAACAAATATAACAATTATGAAAAAGTTTGAAATATTGTAAGAATTATCAGAATGTGACACAGAGACACAAGTGAACAAATGCTGTTAGAAAAATGGTGCCAATAGACTTGCTCAGTGCAGGGTTGCTGCAAATCCTCAATCTGCAACAACGCAGTACTTGCAAGACACAATAAAGCGAAGTGCAAGAAAATGAGATATACCTGTACTCCCAATTAGCCAGATGAGGAAACTGAAGTTGACAGCGACCAGAAAACTTGCCCCAGGTACACAGGTAGTAAGAAGCAGACTCAGGTGCCAAATCAAGTCCTCTACCATCAGGGCCACTGTCATGCTGCCTCTTCTTGCCTTTAAGATAATGAAGCTGAGTCTCTAGCAGGAGAGAAATGGAAACACAGGAAAATGAAAACAGGGTCAGGAGGACAAAATTTATGAAGTAATCTTTCTCTTTTTCATCTTATTTTCAAGAAAATAACAGGTATTGTATCAATAAATTAATAGCTTAGATGTTTTGAGTCCACTTAAATGAATATGACTTTTACTTATTAAAATGCTAATAATCCATTAGGCTTTAAATTTAAACATCAAAAATGTAAACTTCAATATCAAACCCCCAATTAAAGGCAAGTAATTACATTTTTCCTGTAGTGGAATTGCTGGGTGAAGGAGTGTTCGTTCATACACCTGGGAATTTCCCGGGTGAAATCTGAAACTGGCCACTGTACACAGAGGTCGAGAGAGGGAAGAAAGGCAGACGAGGAGGCGGGTCGGATAAGCAGGGAAACTTAACAAGTTCGACTTGGGCGGAGGCACAGTGAGTAGATCTCCGCCCCCGCCCACCAAATTTAAAAAGCTTATAGAGAGGCCTTATCAGGGTTCAGTCACGTACCCGGTCCAGGTGATCTCAACAACACATTACTCTCTGAAGGCGAGTTCTCGGAACCAGCTCCTACTGCGGCAGCGGTGGGCAGAATATACCCTCCAAGGATGGGGGAGGGGTGAGGAACCTCTTGCCCGGGTGCAGCTCAAGGGTCAGCCAGCCCTCATGTCCTTTGGATGACCTCCTCCAGCCGGGATAGAGGTACAGCTTAATATTTTTCATATTTATTGCCAAGTTTTCCTTCAAAAAGTTTCTATTTTCCTCTCAATTTTTCTTCCCGACACGCCTGTCATATTGGAAGTAGGTCTTTTTTTTAGTTCCTCAAAAAAATTCCTGCGAAGTACCTCTTTTAAAAATGTTGTTTTAATTCTGTGCCCATTTAATAGTGGAAACTGATCTTTCCTTGTTTTAATTTGAATTTCTTTAATTATGAGGTTTAATTTTTCTTGTTATATTTATATACTTGGCATTTGTTCCTTTGTGAATTTCCTATTCTTTGGCTTTGCTAAATCCTCTGTTGGGGTGACATATATTTTTGTCTTTGTTGAGTTGTAAGAGCTTTTCCTATAGTGAGGATATTAACCTTCAGTTTGACGTATATTGTCCGGCAATCTCCTCTAACTCCCGGTTTCTTGTTTGTATTTTAATGTTATAGTGTTTTGTTCACATAGATGCTTCACAGTTTTAATAGTCAGGTTAATGTATCTATTCCTTTTATGAATTCTGCTTTTGCATGCATAGCTGATTTCTGGTGGCTCTTTCACTTATATTTTTCAAGCCTTCAGTATATGTTAATGTACATAATTGCCTTGTCACAGATAATGTTTGGGAGAACATTATCTCATTAAAATGACCTGTCAGTTTTCTTTCTGAGGTTTCTGTGTCTGCCCTTCTCAATGAGCTACACTTTTATTTTTCTTACAAATGCCCCAACCCACTGTTGATCCCAGCAGCGCCTTTTAGTGGAGCAATGAATAATTGCTTTTCTGCTGAAGCTTGCTGCCTTGAAGTCATTTTCAGATTATTAAAACATGAGGGAATTTAGTTGAACAGGCTGGACCTCTTTTTCTGAAGATTACAGAGGGAATCTACACAGTTTCTGAAAGCTGATCTTGCCTGAGAGTAATGATACTGCCTGAAATAAAAGGCCTCTCTCGCATCTCCTGTGGGCCCTCAGCGCATTTTAATCCTAATTAAAGAAGTCCAAGAGAGCTTTTCCAGAAGGAGTTGATTATAACCACAGCTCCATATGGAACGCATCGAGGGTTACCACTGCAGCTGTGGAGCATTAGAGCATGAGAAGCACACTGGAAATGTCTCCATGCGAAGCATCTGTTGAAAAATGGTTTCTTAAACTTGGCTGTGTGGGAGTCCTTTAGTGTTCTTAATACCAGGGGACAAGTTGTGTTCTACCAGGAGGCCCCCTTATTCCTTTAAGCCTTGCTACGCATTTTTGTGCATTGATACTGCATGAAACCTTTCCGATTGCTGGAGTGCCCTGGTTGTATTCCTGACAGAGGGCGTGTACTCGGTTTTAGATCTTTATCTTTGGGCAGTGGGCTTGGATTATTATCGACTAGGGCAAGTTGAAAAACAGACATTCAGTAGCTTCTGGGTCACATATTGCTGGGGGGCTGGTGAAGTCCAGGAGGAGGACAAGAGGCAAAAGAGCTGGAGATGAGCGTAAATATCTCACATCTGCCCTGGAACAATCCGGTGAGCCTCTGCCACTCACAGCAGAGAGATCAGGGCCAGGGAGACCAGAGCTCCACTTGTCATTTCAAAACTGGAATAAGGTTCTGGTGTTGCCCTGGCAGCAAAATAAATGAGTGTTGTAATGGTTAAGATATTTTTCTCCTCTTACCACTCTAATTCACACTATTTTGCACCAGTAGTAACTCAAACGAACAAAGACAAATACAAAACAGGAGAGAAAAAGCACACGTCACTGAAAACTCAAGATAATCTCACGTCTCATTTTAGCTAATATTTCTTATTCCCACCTTTTCTCCAATTCAACTCTTAAAGCCTGTGCATTAATAAGTGTTAGTCTCAAGTCCAAGGTGAAGCTGGGTGCAGGGGAAGCATGAGATCACCAGCAGCCGGAATACCCTGCTTCTCCCCAGCTGTTCAGAGTGCTCGCAGATTCAAAGGGAGGTAGGGAGAGAGGACACCCATGAGCAGTGGCCAGGACCAGGGAACCGGAGGGGTTGCCGATCCTCCTTCTGGGTTCTTGAGGGAGGATATGCATTTTATTCTTTGGGGCTTCGGGCTCTAAGCTCATAGTCTCCAGGTGAACTTGGTACCTAGGAACATCATGACTGGTGTGCTTCGATTAAGCAGGCCCCAGTGATGTGGATGATGCCTTTCTCTAGGCCACCTTCTCCCCACTCGTCCTTCTTGGATAAGAAGGGTCATATGAAAACCTCCCAAGTAGGGCTTCCCTGGTGGCACAGTGGTTGAGAATCCTCCTGCCAATGCAGGGAACACAGGTTCGAGCCCTGGTCCGGGAGGATCCCACATGCCATGGAGCAACTAAGCCCATGTGCCACAACTACCGAGCCTGTGCTCTAGAGCCCGTGAGCCACAACTGCTGAGCCCGTGTGTCACAACTACTGAAGCCTGCATGCCTAGAGCCCATGCTCCACAACAAGAGCAGCCACCACAATGAGAAACCAGTGCACCGCAAAGAAGAGTAGCCCCCGCTCGCCACAACTAGAGAAAGCCCACGCACAGCGATGAAGACCCAGTGCAGCCAAAACTAAATAAATAAAAATTTAAAAAACAAAACCTTCCAAGTACAAGGTAACAATATATATAGGTTGGAACAGTCCCAAGGTATCTGAGGTTGCATTGTTATATTGGGTTTATAGAGTCAAAGCTGGGAGACATTTGAGAATGGAGGGGACACCCCAGACCCTAAACAGTTGTGCCTGTGGCGTATAATACTGTGTGATGCCACCAACTTCCCAAAACATGAAAAGCTGAGCTTATGAGACAAGCAATTCAGAGGCCTTATGTTAATCAATGGGAAAAAGATGGTGTTTATTTTAGTGATAGTTATGTGTGGTAAGGCATATATTTTCCCAACCAAGTGTCCAGCAGCTAAATTAACTGCAGAGATTCTAGTCAAAAAATCTTCTCACTTTGAGGATGAAGGGGTAACAGGCTTGGTAGTGAATAAGCTTTGAGGGCATAACTCCTAAGAAAGTAACTCATGAATTTAAGACAAAATGTCATTAGGTGTTTTATAAATTTATTTCCCAAGGGTATTATACTTTTAAAACTACATGTAGGCTTCTGCACATGGCCCGCAGCCCACCCAGCTGAGGTGTTGGTGCAACCATTTCACACTAGGGACTCTGGGCTGAAGGGCCGTGAGAGGCCTCTGCATGAGACACCCTGTGAGCAAGTAAAACTTGACCCGGCTCAAGATTTGTTCAGCCAGGTTAGGTAGCCTTGTTTCTGCAGCCAAGCGGCTTTCCCAGTGGTCTGTCTGTGCTTTCTTCTGGATACAAGCCATGTGGATGAAAGGCTCTTGATGCTCCAGCCAGGAGTGAGTGCTGCGTCTCTGAGGTGGGAGAGCCTACTTTAGGACACTGGACCACAAGAGACCTCCCAGCTCCACGTAATATAAAACAGCAAAAATCTCCCAGAGATCTCCATCTCAACACCAAGACCCAGCTTCACTCAACGACCAGCAAGCTACAGTGCTGGACACCCTATGCCAAACAACAAGCAAGACAAGAACACAACCCCACCCATTAGCAGAAAGGCTGCCTGAAATCATAATAAGGCCACAGACACCCCAAAACACACCACCAGATGTGGATCTGCCCACCAGAAAGACATTATCCAGCCTCATCCACCAGAACACAGGCACTAGTCACCTCCACCAGCAAGCTTACACAACCCACTGAGCCAACTTTAGCCAACAGGGACAGACACCACAAACAGCAGGAACTACGAACCTGCAACCTGCAAAAAGGAGACCCCAAACACAGTAAGATAAGCAAAATAAGAAGACAGAAAAACACACAGCAGATGAAGGAGCAAGGTAAAAACCCACCAGACCTAACAAATGAAGAGGAAATAGGCAGTCTACCTGAAAAGGAATTCATAATAATGATAGTAAAGATGATCCAAAATCTTGAAAACAGAATAGAGGAAATGCAAGAAACATTTAGCAATGACCTAGAAGAACTAAAGCAGAAACAAGCAACGATGAACAACACAATAAATGAAAGTAAAAATACTCTAGAAGGGATCAATAGCAGAATAACTGAGGCAGAAGAACGGATAAGTGACCTGGAAGATAAAATAGTGGAAATAACTACCACAGAGCAGAATAAAGAAAAAAGAATGAAAAGAACTGAGGACAGTCTCATAGACCTCTGGGACAACATTAAATGCACCAACATTCGAATTATAGGGGTTCCAGAAGAAGAAGAGAAAAAGAAAGGGACTGAGAAAATATTTGAAGAGATTATAGTTGAAAACTTCCCTAATATGGGAAAGGAAATAGTTAATCAAGTCCAGGAAGCACAGAGAGTCCCATACAGGATAAATACAAGGAGAAACATGCCAAGACTCATATTAATCAAACTATCAAAAATTAAATACAAAGAAAGCATATTAAAAGCAGCAAGGGAAAAACAACAAATAACACACAAGGGAATCCCCATAAGGTTAACAGCTGATCT
>NW_020172626.1:292850-293876 GCF_003031525.2 Neophocaena asiaeorientalis asiaeorientalis
AAACACAAGCTTTAAATGATACATTAAACAAGATGGACTTAATTGATATTTATAGGACATTCCATCCAAAAACAACAGAATACATATTTTTCTCAAGTGTTCATCGAATATTCTGCAGGATAGATCATATCTTGGGTCACAAATCAAGCCTTGGTAAATTTAAGAAAATTGAAATCGTATCAGGTATCATTTCCGACCACAACTCTATGTGACTAGATATCAATTACAGGAAAAGATCTGTAAAAAATACGAACACATGGAGGCTAAACAATACACTTCTTAATAAAGAAGTGCTCACTGAAGAATCAAAGAGGAAATCAAAAAATACCTAGAAACAACTGACACGCAGCTCCATAACAAAAAAATAATCAAACCAATCCAAAAATAGGCAGAAGATCTAAATAGACATTTCTCCAAAGAAGATCTACAGATTGCCAACAAACACATGAAAGAATGCTCAACATCATTAATCATTAGAGAAATGAAAATGAAAACTACAATGAGATATCATCTCAGACAGTGCTAACACATATATATGGTATCTAAGGGAAAAAAGAAAGGTCATGAAGAACCTAGGGGTAAGACAGGAATAAAGACACAGACCTACCAGAGAATGGACTTGAGGATATGGGGAGTGGGAAGGGTAAGCTGTGACAATGTGAGAGAGTGGCATGGACATATATACACTACCAAATGTAAAATAGATAGCTAGTGGGAAGCAGCCGCATAGCACAGGGAGATCAGCTCAGTGCTTTGTGACCAGCCAGAGGGCTGCGATAGGGAGGGTGGGAGGGAGGGAGACGCAAGATGGAACAGATATGGGAACATATGTTTATGTATAACTGATTCACTTTGTTATAAAGCAGAAACTAACACACCATTGTAAAGCAATTATACTCCAATAAAGATGTTAAAAAAAAACTACATGTAAGCCAACTAGTTTTTCATAATTCAGAAGAAAAGGAACTGCTAATAATCTTGTCAAAGACATACAGTCTTTTTTTTTTTTTTTTTTTTTTTTTTGGG